>NC_133770.1:260257693-260262828 GCF_003597395.2 Chelonoidis abingdonii | reverse complement strand
AGTTCAATCAGGAGGATGGGCCTGTTAGCAGTAGAGGTGTGAAACCAAGGGAGGAGTAAACTGGTTCTGTAATTGGCAAGCCATTCACAGTCTTTGTTAGTGCAGCTGATGGTGTCAAATTTTGCAGATGAACTGAAGCTCAGCAGTTTCTCTTTGAAGTCTGGTCCTGAAGTTTTTTGCTGCAGGAGGCACTAAGGTCTGCTATAGTGTGGCCAGGAGGTTGAAGCTCTCCTACAGGTTTGTATATTGCCATTTCCTGATATCTGATTTGGGTCCTATATTAGCATTTTCCGTAGTGACCTGTAGGTTTGACCGATGTACATAGCAGAGGGCCTTGCTGGCATATGATGCGATATTACATTGGTGGACGTGCAGGGAATGAACCGGTGATGGTATGGCTGATCTGTTAGTCCTTGATGGTGTCGCTGGTGTAGATATGTGGGCAGAGCTGGCATCGAGTTTGTTGCTGGATTGGTTCCTGAGGTAGAGTTACTACGGGTACGGTGTGCAGTTGCTGGTGAGAATACGTTTCAGGTTGGCAGGTGTCTGTGGGAAGGATAACCTCGTTATCTCTAGCTTGCTTGCTAGCATATATATACCTACCCCTGGAAATTTCCACTACCTGCGTCTGACGAAGTGGGTATTCACCCACGAAAGTTCACGCTCCAAAACGTCTGTTAGTCTATAAGGTGCCACAGGATTCTCTGCTGCTTTTAAAGTGAACATATTTCCCCTCTTTCTAAAGACTGAGATGTTTTAGCTCACTTCACTTATAGTGTACTGTATAGCGGTTTTTGTAAGTAAAACATTTCAACTTTTTGGGGGGGGAGGGGTGGCTTTTCCCTAGGAGTTGCAGGGATGAACTGGAAAATTCAACAATTTCAGTTTGCAGAGGTTCAGTGCAGACCTATTTTTGAACAAATAGGAAATTCTCCACAGTTCCTACATTTTATCTGGTTTGCAGTTAAATCTGCATCAAATCAACAAGCTGTACACAGTTTTCATCCCAAACTCTGGCTGGATAGGAAAGGTTGGCTGAGGTGTTGGTATTCAGCTCTCATTCACATTTGGGATAGCGTTCAATGTCAGGGGTGAATCAGATCTAGGGCTGAGGTTAAGATGATTCTGAGAACTCACAAGCTGCACTCTGAAGATCAGCTGTTACCATCAGGTCAAGGCCCAAAGGTGGCAGAAATCTCGGGAGAACCGATGATTTGCCAAGGTTTTGGCCACATCCAAATGTGAAAAATAACCCCCTTTCAGTTTTGGATGAATCAAAACCGGAGAGCAGGTATGGGTTTAGGGATTGCCAAGACCACACAGCAAGACAGTGACAGAGCCAGCATTAGAACTCAGGAGTTCTTGGCTTATTGTCCCATGCTCAAACCACTTCAGACCAGATTTACTTGTAAAAAAGAGATTTCTCAAAAAAGCAAACTTTTATAGCACCTTAGTCAATTTAAAGTAGGTAAGAATGCTGGTAATTAACGGCAGCATCCATCTTTTTGCAGAGCCCATGAAAAGAGAGAGTTTGCTATTTTTTTTTAAATTTAAGATCAAATGATCGCTCTACTCACAGTATACATAATATTAAATGCTGTCTTTCCGCATTTGTAAATGTTTCTTAAGCAAATCGCCTCTGTAAATCTGGCTGATGCTTATCGGGAGTTGACATCTCATTTGTGTATTTCCCAGACTTTTAGGGCAGTGTCATTTAAAAGAATTCCAAGCCTATTTTCAATTTTAGATCTTATCCCACAATTATTTTAAACTGTGCTAATATTTTTTTCCAGAGAGGAAACAAAAAGGGGTTTGAGTTTGGGTGGGGGAGGGAAGGGAAATCTGTCATTTAATTTGACTGTATAATGCACATTTATGAGAGACCTTTTTAAAGGTTTTAGTTTAACATTAAAAAATTACTCCAGCTGATGCAAAAACAGTAACCTCCATTTTAAAGGATCATCTCCCATAGTGTCAATAAAAATGAGTACAGTATATGATAAACAATGCTGGTGTTCCTGGGTATTTGCAAAGTCTGCAAAGTTTGCTGAACATTGATGTCTTATTTAATCTTACACATCAAACAGATTTAGAAGGATTATAGTGGCATCTCCCAGACTAAAGGCAGTAGACATATATATCATGAATGCCTGCTCTGTCCATTACTGTGCAGCTGTGGGAGAGATGGATAAAACTTCATAGACATCTAACAGAGAACATGCAGCAAATGTTTACTCCGTTCTTTCACTTTAAAGATATTGTCAAGAGCTCTATTGACAGCCATTACCGTTCCTGCTTGTTTGGATGCAGCTCTGAAATGCAGAGAGCTAGAATATAAAAATTATTTGACTTTAGTGATTTCACAATGTGGTGACAATGCTATAAATTACAAAACGATTGCAAGTTTAAAAGTTAGACAAGTGCTATAGTTTTTAATATAATTCAGGCTATCAGAAAAACAAGTCAGCAAACCAAAACCAAAAACCAGGGAGCTCTTCCTGAACTACAAGAAGAGTCAGTGCTACAAATTTACAAACAGAGGGTGAACTTCACCCTGGAGTGGTGGCCCTGTGCAAGGCCCTTCCTGCTGTTTAAGCCCTTTGGTGGTGTGCAGGAACAGCAGTGCAAGGGGATCTCTGTACCTCCAGAACTCACTACAGTCTCCAGGGAAATCCTACATTGGTTGCAATAGGAGGAGTTGGAGGTGGATAAAAGGACTGGACTCTGGCTGGGGATCTATAGGTGTTTCTATCTCAGGAAGAGAGGTGGCCTGAAACGAACATCCCTGGAACTAGGCAAGAAGAGGCCAACAGTCATTCCCTCCTCCTGGATGACCTCAGGGACCAAGTTAGGAAGTCCTAGTTCATCTTTTGTTTGTAACTGAAAGCAGTGGTGTGGAGTGTAATTGCAAGGTGTATTTCTGGTGCCCTAGTGAAGCTTGTTTTGGCAACCATCAGACTGAGCATTTATGGAAACCCACTGAGAGCTACTGCCTGGAGGGCCTTAGTGCTTGGAGCACCTCTACTTCCTCCAGGTGTGGTATCATGCTGCATGTCCCGTAGACGTCTAGAGTGCTGGTATGCCACAGCACTCACAGCAACTTCCTGCCATGGTGTCGATTACAATACAAACCCCCATTGTTAGAGTCCTGATCAATTGAACACTACTGAAAGTCCGTACATGAATTTCTTCTCCTTGCACTCCGACTTCAAGGGGCAACATTAGGCCTGCTGTTATGGTACCAGAAAAGTGAGGTAGGGTGTCGCTCAATTTAAAGGATCAAAGACTAAATTTCTCTTTCAATCAAGATGTTTAGCCATTTAGCTGACATTGTTTTTATAGTCAGAATTTTTAAGAAGTTGTTCTTTTTTGATAGCTAATAGCATAAATAGCACTGATTTGCTTCTTGCGGTTTTGAAGATAGTAGATTCTTTTGGCTTTCCATCTTGTGCTTATGGTCCTTGTATATGGTTTAGTGTATTATTATACTTACTAGATTTTTATTTATTGTCTTATATTTGTAGGACCTATGAAAGCTGTAGCTAAAACTGAACAGAACAAGTAAATGTTCCAAACTAACATATCAAACACCAAGAACAAAAGTTAACTGGCATAATTCAAAGAGATATAACACAATGTAAAGTGCTTTCATCCTTTTCTGAAGAGCTAAACAGCTGACATATTTAGATAATCCCCTGTTTTGTCTATATTCTGTATTTTCAACAAACTCATAATATTTACAAACACTTCTCCAGTTTGGGGAAGGCAGATCAGCAACGGTAGGTTTAATTCCCGGGCATGTAGGAATTCACAATACTATTGTACTGTTGCTTCTTGGTATTTATGAATTGATAGACTATAGATTCAGTCTATATTTGGATGGATTAAGATAAAGGATTCTGCGTGCAGAATTACTGTTGAAAAGAGGCATGTGTCTCTTTTATATACTTATACTCTTTTGCTCCAGCGTTGGGGGGGCAGGGGGAAGCAGCTTCATTCTTTGGTGGCAATTTGGCAGCAGGTACTGAGGGACCCGCCGCCGAATTACCGCTGAAGTGCCAGATGTGCAGCCCCTTTCTGCTGGCTGCCCCAAGCACCCTGCCGCCCCAAGCACCTGGAGCCGACCCTGTGTAAAGGAGTCAATTCATAGTTTTCACTCAAAACCTATGCAGCAGTACATGCCAGTTAAACATCTCATGATTGAAAAGTCTCATGACTCTCACTTTACCAAATCTTTGTATTAACACTGAGCCTTTCTGGTGAGTTAACACTTTGGGTAATGTACAGGAAAAACAGCAAGGCTGATCTATACAAAAATGCAATCATTTCATTACTCACTTTTGAACCATCATTAGTTTTCTCTCTCTGCTATATAGAAATCACTGTACCCATGTGACTGTCTGACAGAAATTCAAAACAACACTGAACATGATTGAGTCTGAGCTTAAAAGCACTAGGAAAGTTGATTTTAAGTATGGGCAATAAGATAGGAATTTTCTACAGCCCAATCACTGATCTGAAGATCTAGGTAATGACAGAGGTACAGATGATCCTGTGTGTGTAACAGATCAGACACTGATTTTTCAAAAGGTCAATGCAAAATATTCCAGAGAATATAAAAAGAGCCACAAAGAGTCTCAGTGAAATCCCAGACTCAAAGGCATTTCAAAAGAATCAGGCACATACAAGTCTCAAAATTATTCAGCCGCTTCTTGCAAAATAACAGTAATATCAGTTCTTTCTAAAATGGGAAGAACATCATTGCCCTTTACAGCTCTAGAGTTGCTTTTGAAATTTTTTCTTCTAAAACATGAGTTTTGATACAAAGGAAGAAATGAGGATGTAAACTTTGGGACCCAAAGGCTTTTCTGTATTTTTACACACGAGCAGAGAAAACAGTTTAAAAAAAAAAAAAAGCTTATATGAAGACATCACTAAAAGTAACTAATTCAGAAAGTCATATGCGGGGTGGTGGTGCAAGAATTTGAAAGTAGAAGGCAGCTTGGGTGAAAGTGATCATGAAATCATAGAGTTCACAATTCTAAGGAAGGGTAGAAGGGAGTACAGTAAAATAGAGACAATGGATTTCAGGAAGGCGGATTTCGGTAAGCTCAGAGAGCTGATAGGTAAGGTCC
>NC_133770.1:260210487-260257062 GCF_003597395.2 Chelonoidis abingdonii | reverse complement strand
CCATCTCTGGAGATATTTAAGAGTAGGTTAGATAAATGTCTATCAGGGATGGTCTAGAGAGTATTTGGTCCTGCCATGAGGGCAGGGGACTGGACTCGATGACCTCTCAAGGTCCCTTCCAGTCCTAAAATCTATGAATCTATAAGAGGCTTTTCTGATTTGTTTCTCATGATTTTGCAACCCAAAGAAATTTCGCACATGCAAACTCAAAATGCCACTGTTGCATGAAATTACCCAATTGTAGATTTGGAAAAAAATGCCATCAGAGGAGGAGGTGGAGGTGGTAGTTCAATATCCAGAATTGCAGTGCCGCAGAGAACTACAGTTTTTGGTCCGTGAGTCCAGGTGCTTTACCGTCTTATCTGGAGAAGTGAAGGCAGAGGAGTGCTGGCATGCCCAGTCCATGGCCATGTGCACTACCAAGGCTGGGGTGGGTTGGGAAAAAAGAAAGTCAACCCCCACTAGATGGCTCAAATTATCTACATTCAACCCTCATATATGTGGGGTGTAGGATGCCAGCATATGCCACACCACCCGTGCAGGTTGCATGATGGCCTCATTGAGGGGCAGAGCAATGTGCATTTGTCTCCGAGGCTGGAGGATGTCCAGCAGCTGGTGATGTTGGTCCTGAACCTCCGCTGGGGAGGCACAAGTCAAGGGCCACCCTCTGCAGCAACTCTTGGTATTGGTGGTGATCATCAGGAGGTGAGAGGGTAGGGGGAATTTAGGCTTTGTCTAGAAAGGAGGAAGCCACCACCAGGACCAGTGGAATGGCAGTACCAGGTTGTGTTCTGGGTCCTCTTCCGGGTCCGAGCTTATTGGCTCTGGCAGAAAGACCCAGGTGGAAAGCTGCAAGACCGTCAACAGTGGGTACAACTGGTGGTAAGGGTCCCATGTGGACCATTGCTGCCAGGAGGTTGGGCCCTGAGTGTACCACCCCTGTGGGACTGGAGTGTATCCTGTCTGATGCGGCAGATGCTCTTAGGAGTCTGAGTTATGTCAGGAGACTAGGGAGAAGGATGGCTTTTCTGCCGAGAAGCACTCTGAGTCCAAAAGAAACCTCCAGTAGTGGTGGAGCTGTGGAGGCAGGCAGTCCTGCGACTGGCAGAGGTAAGTCCCAGCTGAGGAGGATCAGTGCATCTGCTGGGGTAGGAGGATAGGGAACCAAGAGAAGTGTTGAGAGTGGGTACATAAGTTGAAATGTGTCACCAGGACCGACAGTTCCACCTGTCCCAGCATCCAGGGCACGTCCCGCTGGCCACTGAACCGAGGGGGTGCACAGAGCAGAGCCTAATGTGTCCTGCCGGGGCAGAGGAGTACATCCCAGTAGACTGTCTCATCGCTCAATTGGCGCAGGGACCATCAGTGCCAGCACTTATATTTTCCACTTGGCCTTGCCCCCTGCTGTAGGGAGTGGTGTGGTAGGGTCTGCAGGTGACATCTTACCCAAACGGGTATGGCTTAGCGAGGAAATGCCGTGAATCACAGTAGTCTGCAACAGGAAGCTGCTGCAGTGTCAATTGGAGCGCTTGCAGCTCTACTTTACCTTATCAGTGGTGCCACTGGATCTGGGTAGGAGGTGGTGGATGGCAAGGTGCACCTCTCCCAGGCAGTGGAGACAACAAGCATACTCGTTGCTCACAGAGAACGAGCGAGGACACAAGACACAATTTTTAAACACCGGAACGTGACACACCCGACTAGGTCTCGTGTGGGGTGACTAGCTAAACTAACTACGCTATTTACAGAATGAAGAAAGAAAGAAATGGAATGAAATAACTATATACCACAGACTATCATTCTCGTAGAGTCTATGAGCATGCAAAGAGAAGATTCCGACTATGACTGTGTGGTAAGATGGAATTTAGGGGGCACCACCCCACACGGCCTCTTATAACCTCGCATGCAGCATGAGGCAAGGTAAAATGCATGTGCGCATCAATTGACACTGCTGCTAAAACGCCTGGCACGCATACACACCCCCATATTTGGAATATGTAAAGGGATTATCACTCAAAGAAGAATATTACTTTTGGATTTTTTGGTTTGAAATGACTGTTTCAAAATTGCCTTCAATTAAAAAAATATGTTAACAAGGACTTTAAACTGAAACAAAATATTTCAGTTTGGGTCCAGCAAAATGGGTTGTTTGACCTGACATTTTTTTTTTAAACTTTTCAACTCTGAAATTTTCATAAAAATTAATTTTTGGGTCTACCCCGCATGGGTTTTTTCTCCTTTCTGAATTGCCAGCCAACCTAAAAGTCAGTTATTCACACAGCTCTAGTCCTGACATTTGTTTCCATTAGTGCCACTGGTTGAACTTAACACTATTATGAATTTATATTGCACTTTACAACGTGTTTCGCTAAGCCTCAAAACACACCTATGAGCTAGATAAGTATAATTATCACCTTTTTACACAAAGAAACTAAGGATCACATCAGGCGACTTGCCCAATATCACACAGAATCAGTGACAAGAACCAGGATTTGAAACCAAGTCTCCTGATTCTCAGCCTTATCTCTACCTAACTAACTCACAGCAATACAGCCTAGCAGGCAAAAAATAGCCTCCAATTTTGTGCTCCCAACTTTAGTCAGCGTGGGCATGCTTACATTTATTACGTATTTGTGCAGTCCTCTGTACACCTGATCAAGTCCTTTAGTCATTATCATAACATAAATGTTAAATAATTATAATTATAAATCTAAGAACCAGTATTAGCCAAACACTATTTAACTGATATTTGTCTGAACTTCTAGAGTAATGCGAGTTGAAGACTGGGACATATATGTGGAAAGGATTTTATTTTTATCTACAGTAAAGGGATACTAAACCAGCCAAGATAAAAAGCATTTCATAAAAATGGCATGAAGACACAATTGTCTGGTTCACTTTGTGCACAAAACTTTCTTTTCAGCTCTACCATCAGCTCTGACATCACTTCATTTTTCGTAGAAATGCTTCCAATTCTGGCCTGGAGAAGTGAAAAAAATTCAAGTGCCTGCTTGAATTTCTGCTTCAGGAAAGTCTTGAATTTTCCCAATTCAGCCAAGAGAGTTGAGCTGTACGTAACATTAATTTCTATGCAGAAAACAACGTTCACTTCAACCAGCAATTAGTAGCAACATTTCTATCTTGTGTAGTGATGAGATTTTTATGCTAATCATTAAATAGCAGTAAATTAATCATTTGGGCACATTTAGATGGGATGTATATTTCATGAGACAGATAAAGATATCGAGATCAGTTTGATATATACTCATGGTAAATGTCAGTGTCTCAGATCATTATGAGGGAAGCATACTAAATATATATGCAGCCAGAAATGTCTGTAGTGTAAATGTATAAGAATCACAGCTTTACCTCTAGTACTAGGAAATTAATGTCCTCCTCATCTCTGTTTAATTATTGTAAGGGAGGTAAAAACTCAAGGGATCATACACTTAAATCATTCAAAGAGACAGTATAAACTTCAAATACCACAATCATATGAAGGACAAAATCAGTAACCTGATTTCTCAGCCTATAACTCCCTCCTTTTATAAACAGAAAAATTACCCACTTTGCATCAGGCATTCATCTTAATTTGCAGATAGTCTAGTCAGCCAAATGAATGATGGATCTGATTTGACCTCCCCGCCCATGCCAAAGAAATGTCTGGAAGCTCTGACTCCTAACAGAAAGGAAGCCTGCCTGTGTTTGTCCCCTCTTCTCAGCTGATGAAGGAGGTTTGTAACATCTCAAGTAAAATGTTTATTTAAATTTTCTGACACTGTTCCACATATTTTTATTACATTTAAATACCTTCACTCTTTCTAGGATTCAAATTAGGAAAGGGCATCCCAGTGCAATTTTGAAGGTTTTCTTGTTGACATGAAGGAAACTTACATCTGGTGAATTTATTTTATAGTGTCATTATAATATTTACAAGAAGCCCTGACGTCCTGTGTGTTGCCTGCACATGAAAAGAATTTTTTTTTTTACCACCTCTTAATTTCTTGTCTCTGAAGAAAGCATGACAGGTGGTCCTCACTCAGATATCTAAGGCAGTGCACAAGTTGAAATCAAGGCTGATCCCCCAGTCCTGTTATGGATATCTCTGAATCAGGTGGCTAGGTGATTGCAAATGCTTCCAAACAGAGAACTGAACAACCTATGTGTAAATTTAATAGCTAACACCTAAAGCATCATCCCTACTAAAGAACATAACTCCTACTTTGAGCAAGAATAAAGGCAAAATATTGAAAGGGAGCTACAAAGACCCAATAGAAATGGAAAGAAAAATCTATACATAAATCATTTCATTATTTATTTACTACTGCCTGTAGGACCTTTGAAATAGAGGTTTATCAGTTCTATAGTATCTACTGGAAAACATGGAAATTTGTGAAAATAGCTGGCATGCAAATCTCTTTTGAAGAATATCCATTCCTCTCAGGCCTTGAGACTGGTGGAAAGAGCGATATTATCTTCAGAAGAAGTAATTTCCTTAGTTTTATAGGCTCTTCATGCAAGCTGTGATCTAACACGTAATCATAAATATAGAAGTTGTGCTCTCTCTGCATCTCAGATTGGTATTTCACAAAGACTATGGTGAATTTTCTCATTGGTCTAGTTGTGTTCAGGTAAATTTGGACTGACCTTTTAACATCCAAGCTGTACAACAGATTCTCTTTTGGATGGACTAATGAAGAAGGTGGGAAGAATAATCTCTATGTAAAATTTGGAATTGCATTTTGGTATGTATCTTGGAGCTATGTACAGAACAGCTTTGTCTGGAGGCTTAATACAATATAGCATTCTATGGAGTGCTCCCAACTCAGAAACTGCCAGTTGACATAATGGCAGCTAACGAACATGCTTTAGTTGAAAAGAATACCTCTATCAATGGCTCAAATGGGGCAGAGATTAAGGCTTGTAACACCAAGTTTACCCTTCCTGTTGGAAATCTATGGATCTTTGAGAAACAAAATCACTTTGACAGACCTTGATAGACAAAGATGTGGTGCCAAAGTTCATGTAAGGTCTCAAAAACAGGACAAAGATTTGAATTTAGAGACTTACAACAGCAAAAATCTCCCATTAGTGAGGATCACCAGCCATGCACTCATCAAAGAAACATTTCTGCTACTTTTACACTACACTGCTTTTGAAAGCTGTAGAAATTTTGTGGTAAGTTTATGTCATCCTTTTCTTTTAAAAAAAGAAGAGAGAATATCTATATACAGTGTCTGTGTAGGATTAGTGAAACGTGTATATTAGTTAAAAATCAATATAGGAACACTATTAGGGCTCTATTGTGGTAAATCTCAATAGCTGGAAGGAAATGGATGTCTCAGATAATTATCATTTGGACACCAGAATCTTCCCCAATAGCTCAACAGTTCTAATCCATCACAGGCCAATAGCAACTGAAAGTTATTGTAGATTATTGTATTAGCAGGAGTGATATAAGCAAGAGATGAGAAGTAATTCTTATGGTCTATTCTGCGCTGATTAGGCCTCAACTGGAGTATTGTGTCCAATTCTGGGCACCATATTTCAGGAAGGATGTGGACAAATTGGAGAGAATCCAGAGAAGAGTGACAAAAATGATTAAAGGTCTAGAAAACATGACCTATGAGGGAGGACTGAAAAAATTGGGTTTGTTTAGTCTGGAGAAGAGAAGACTGAGAGAGGACATAACAGTTTTCAAGTACATAAAAGGTTGTTACAAGGAGGAGAGAGAAAAAAAATTCTTAATCTCTGAGGATAGGACAAGAAGCAATGAGCCTAAATTGCGGCAAGGGAGATTTAGGTTGGACGTTAGGAAAAAATTCCTAACTGTCAGGGTAGTTAAGCACTGGAATAAATTGCCTAGGGAAGCTGTGGAATATCCATGATTGGAGAGTTTTAAGAGCGGGTTAGACAAACACCTGTCAGGGATGGTCTAGATAATACTTAGTCCTGCCATGAGTGCAGGGGACTGGATTAGATGACCTCCCGAGGTCCCTTTCAGTCCTATGATTAGTGGCAAGTTTAATACCTGATGTGACTTTTTTTTTTGTTAGCCATTTTCCCAGTTCTGTATATCAATAAACTCAGTAGGCATGCTGCAAAATTTAGAAGTTTAACAATCTTAATACATGCCAAAAGAACATGAGGGGAAAACATGCCCTAGAATCTCTCCCAATTCTATCATGTCCTCTTCTAAAAAAAACAACCCCATGCCTCAGCAGAGTGGGTCTGGCAGGCCACCCGGGCTGGGCAAGAGAAAACCAATAGTGGATGAGGGAAGTTAATCCCCAAATTAACTTCTCATTCTCACTGACAATGTCCAGCTACCAGGCCCTCTCCTGTTTAGAATCCAGCTTCCATGGTATTGCATGGGAACAGAGGCAGCTCAAGGACTAGAAATGTTTAGAGCTGAGCAGGTCAAAACCAGCTCCTCACATTTCACCCAGGTATCAGCTGGCAGGCAGTGAAGATCATAGAACACAGCTGTATATCTCCTCCACATGAAACAGTGTGTGTGGTGGCAGAGTGTAGCCATTTAAACATGCACAGCAGATACGTATACTGAAACCTGCATTAGAAAGAACAGGATACAGCCTTCTTTCCAAAAGAAAATGACTGAAAGCGCTCGTGGCAACTGCTGTTACTTGGACATTCAGAGGTAGGTTGTGAAGCTTAATACCAAATGGCCAGCAAGCTCCCTCCTGCCGGGGTACTGACAGAATTCCCACTATTCCTTCTGTTTCCCTTCCAGGATGTAAGACTAGGCTTTTCCTGGAGGAAGTGTGAATTGAACAACATTATCCCTCACCACGTGTAAGATTTCATTACACACTGTGTCTGAAGTCTTAGTAAGGATGACCAGCATGATTTGAATGGATTTGGAAATTTTTAAAGCTATCCTATTTTAGCCATTGCACCTTTAAGACATTAAGCAAATTGTAACATCCAGGGTTAGCCTTGCCTATAACCCCAACACAATGTGAACACTATATTAGTTTAAAAAGCTATGGAAGCATGAGGTCACTTTTAGTGCTAATGTGTCATACCTATATCTAAACTAAAAAAATCCTTCACACATTACATGCAAACACAGTAAAACTACTATTGTGATGCAACAGATTTATTCAGTGTATTTTCCTGCTGTACAGGGTTACTTATTAACAGACGGCTATTCTGCAATAATTTTAGGAGACAGACATTTGACATTGATTAGAGGGTAAAAATACTTAATAGAAGAAACATGAAATAAAAATCACAAATGGAAGGCATTAAATCAGTAAACAGGACCATGTAAAAGGAATGTGCTTTGAGGTCAGAGAACAAAAATAAAAATCAGCAAAAACCAGGATGGAAAAGGAATTTCCCACAGCTGTGGACCACATGCATGAGTGGACTGAAGAATATAAGTCGTCTTTCTTGCTTTTTTATTACCTTGGCAACATCTCTTCCATGTCAGCAATTACATAGGAGACGACAGTCCAAACAGCAGCACAGAGATTCATCTGGCTTGGATCCTGAACTGTCATTGTGTCCCCTTGAGTATGATGAAACCAGAAGTATTTACTGATGTCATCATGCAAGCTGGCACCTACAGAGAAAAATGGGCAATTCCTTATTATGTAAATATATATATTTTAAGATGAACATAAACATGAATTTATTCCTGTGCTGGTCTTCATTAAATCCATACGCAACAGAGTAAGTTCCCATATGATAATTTCACTGAGCCATAGAACATGGGATTTTTCAGCGTTTTAGCATAAACAAATTTTACATAATGTTAGCAGCCTTGTTATGAGTACATGAGCCAGCAAACATGTAAATTAATATAGACGGGAAAGTCAGTATTTCCCTTAATATCTTTGTTGCACCAGCAGTAGTGTAAATGCATTTCTATATACGAAGCACAGGAATCCAACGTAAGGAAATCCGTATAATTATTCCACGTGTGGTGTTTTTTAATTTTTTGTTTTTAATGTTGGTGAATTTGAAACAGACTGCTTCTTTTCTTGTGATGGTAACCATCATGTATGTATTAGTAAGGCTGCGAGTCTGTCACAGAGGTCATGGAAGTCATCCACCCAACTGCTTCACTTCAGATTCCCTCCACCTAACCTTCTTCTCCCTTGCTCTTTCCCCTTGGCTTTTCATCACTTCAGTGACCCTGTTCCATTCCCTTGTCTTGTCTTTCCATTTAGCTAATCACTTCCTATCGAAACTTCACACAATTTAAAAACAAAACAAAACAGGTCTCTAAAATGCTATTTGCCACCATCACACTGATTGCTCTTTTTGTATGTTGCATCCTTTTCCTTTTGTCTGTCTCATCTATTTAGATTGGAAGCTCTTCAGGGCACGAACAATCTGCTACTCTGTGTTTGTACAGTACCTACCACAGTGGGGCTTGAGCTTGATTGGTCCTTAGGCACTACTGTAATAAACATCATTAGTAATAATAATGCTATAGTGACAGGTCGAAGAGGCCCTAATCAGAAATGGAGACAGAGCTTAGATGCTGCACTGAGATGCGCTATAGACAAACCTCAGATAGAAGGCCATTTGATGGTATAAGAGGAGGTTACTCACCTGGGCGGTAACTGGCATTCTTTGAGATGAGTGTCCCTGTGGGTACTCCACTGTAGGTGTCAGTGTGCCCTGCGCTGTTGTTTGGAGATTTTTACAGCAGTACCCGTATTGGCCGCGCATGCACGGAGCCTGCCTCACATACCATTCTTGTCTTAATGGTGCGCATGCGCGGCCGAGCTCCTCAGTTTCTTCTCTACAATGGAGGCCACCCCAGCTCTGAAGTAGAGGGGAGGAGGGTGGGCAGTGGAGCACCCACAGAGACACTCATCTCAAAGAACTTCAGTTACTGCACTGGTAAGTAACCTCCTCTTCTTCTTCGAGAGGTGTCCCTGTGGGTGCTCCACTGTAGGTGACTGAAATGCAGTATCTCTCAAGGAGGTAGGGACTTCAGATCTGGAAGGAATGCAGTAGATAGAACAGCTCTGCCCACATGTGTATTAGTGATGGGTCCCTGTGTAAGAGCATAATGTTTTGCAAACATATTTTCAAAAGCCCAAATGGCAGCTCTGGAGATGTCCTTAAGGGGGACGTTATGTAGAAAGGCCACTGAGGCCGCCATGGATCTGGTGGAGTGAGTCCTTATAAAAGTAGGAGGAGTCATGTTCTGTAGTTGATAACGGAGACAAATGCAACTCGAGATCTAGTTGGAAAGTCTGTGGTTAGAGATAAATGAGCCCTTAGAGCATTCTGCAATGGAGACGAATAGCTTGTCAGAACGCCCAAAGGTTTTAGTCCTATTGACGTAGAAGGACAAAGCTCTGTACACATCCAAAATGTGCATCCTAGATTCAGAGGAATTTGCATATGGTTTTGGAAAAGGTAGAGAGATGGATAGGCTCATTGACGTGGAAAGATGAGTGTACCTTCAGTAGAATTTTGGGGAGTAAGTGTAGGGTGACTTTGTGCTTAAAAAATATGGTGTATGGTGGATCTGCCATGAGTGCTGCAATTTCTTCTGTGCATCTCGCAGAGGCAATTGCTACCAGAAATGCAGTTTTCATGAGAGATGTAGGAGGGAACATGTGGCTAATGGTTCAAATGGTTTTTGGGTTGGGCATGTTAAGCCTAAGAGAAGGTCCCAAAATGGATTAGGTGGTTTGATGTCTGGGTATAGGGTTTGAGGTCCCTTAAGGAATCACTTACTAATGGGGAGAACAAAGATAGTCCTATCGTCGATGGCATCATGGAACATTGTAATTGTGACCAAGTGGACTGTGATGGGACTCAGGAAGAGTCCAGAGAGTTTAATCACTAACAGATAGTCAAAGATTAGTGGGAAAGGCGTGGAAAAAAGGAGCAGTTTTTGTGACAGCCCACCAGTGTGTAAATCTTCTCCAGTTATGTAGACAGGTAGTGCATGTAGAATTTGTTGTGCTATGAAGGAGTACATTTCGAACCTGCTCCAAGCAAGTTCGCTCGGCATGAGAGAACCATGAAGGAGCCAAACCTTGAGGTGTAACATGGTTAAATTGGGGTGGAGTAGTAGACCATGTTGTTGGGACACGAGATTCAGGCTGAGGGTATGGGATGGGTGCGAAAGTGACATCTTGGTAAGGAAAGGGTATCATGCCTGTCTGGGCCATGTGGGGTTATCATTATGACCCTAGCTTGGTCTGTTCATATTTTTATAAATAATTTATATATGAGTGGTATCGGGGAAATGTATACATGTGGGCAGAGCTGTTTTATCTACTGCATTCCATGGGAACATGAATGCATCCCCTGAGGAGTGTTTGCCTAGTCCCTTCTGGAACAAAATCTTGGGCATTTCTTGTTTGCTGCAGTTGTGAAAAGGTCTGTGGTTGCGTATCTCCATGTGTGGAATATGTCTAGTACTATATCCTTGTTTAGTTCCCTTTCGTGATCTATGGGAAATCTTCTGCTGAAGTCGTTGCGGTGGTATTGAGAGAGCCAGGTAAGTATGCAGCTGATATTCAGACGTGTCTGAGACACTAGTTCCATCATTTCATTGCTTCTGTACAAAGAGAGTGGGATCGCCACCCACCTTGCCTGTTTACATAGAACATGCAAGCAATGTTGTCCGTCATTATCCTGACATGTTGGTTTTATACGAAGGGGAGAAATTGGAGACAGGCATTGCATATTGCTCAGAGTTCTAGATGTTGATGTGAAGGGATGTCTCGGCAGGAGACAAAAGCCCCTGGGTAGTGTACCGGGGCATGTGTACTCCCTATTCCATAAGGGATGTATCTGTAGTTATGACAACTGACGGGATGTCCTGTAGAAAGGGGACCCCGGAGGAAAGGTTGTGAGACAATGTCCACCAGTAGAGGGAGTCCTTAACTCTAGCAGATATGTATAAAAGTTTGTTCAGACCATGGATATTCGGTCGGCAGACAGTGGAATCCAACTTTGGAAACACCTCATGAAGAGGTGAGCATTCCTGACTACAAAAGTGTAGACAAGCTTGTGCAGCCACTTGTGGACTGTTGCACAGCTTCAGAATGAAAAGGTGGATGGTGTTAAAAAGGTGGAGTGGGAGAGATGCTATTCTTTTGCACGAGTCGAAACGTGCTCCTATGAACTCCAGTTGTTGGGTGGGAATGAGTGAAGATATTCTTTGTTTATTTGCAGGACAAGAGCATGGAAACATTGGACTGTCCTTTGTGTGACTTGAATGGCTTCTTGGAGGATCCTGGCTTTGAAAAGGCAGTTGTCGAGGTAAGTAAAAATTATGATTCCCTGCCTTCTGAGATAAGCTGTTACGACTGCGAGGAGTTTGGAAAAGACACGAGGCACAGTCAAGAGGCCGAAAGATAGGACCCTGTACTGGTAGTGTTGTGAGCTCAGAACGAAGTGAACAAAACATCTGTGGGCAGGATGTGTGGTCACAGGAACATAAGCATCCTGAAGGTTGAGGTCTGAAAACCCAACCTCCCTGCTCCAGTGCTGGAATTATGGTTGCAAGAGTCACCATTTTGTATTTTTTTTTTTTAACAAATTTATTGAGGCATCTGAGGTCGCAAATGGATTGCCATCCCCCAGTTTTATTTTGTGTTAAAAAGTAATGGGTCACATCTTCAAATTTGCTTATTAGTGGGAGGCGGCTGACATGGAGCTGATAATTGGTGCGATGACATTGATATCTTGGTCACTGATGTTGTTGTTCATATGGTCTATGACATTGTTGAGTATACGTTGGGTAGCACAGATGTTGATAAGGTTAGTATCTATATTGTCTTCTCCTATTTGCAGGGGTTTGGATACCGAGAGACCGTAATGTCGCCCCTCGAGTCCTTCATGGAGTGAAGCACATCGTTGTGTTACTGGCAAATAGTTTTTCACCATCAAAAGAGAGATCTTTGATAGTATTCTGAACCTCACAAGAAAAAGAAGATAATGAAAGCCATGAAGCTCGACATATCATGACTGCTATAGCAGTGGACCTCACTGCTGTATTAGCAACATCAAGCGCAGCTTGTAGTGCGGTACGGGAGATGATTTGTCCCTCAGAGACTATGCCTTTAAACTGATGTTTTTTTTGCCCTCTGGAATGTCATTAATAAAGTCCATGAGTTTCTCATAATTTTTGTGGTCATATTTTGCCAGAATGGCCACATAATTAGATATCCGGAATTGTAACATGGACAAAGCATACACTTTACGACCAAGCACGTCCAGCCTTTTACTGTCTCTATCTGTTGGGGTAGACCTGGGAACTGGTGTTTGTTCTTTTGGTTAGCAGCCTCTACTACCAATGAGAAACTTGGGCCTTTTGGAAGGAATAAAATATATTCAGTCAGCTCGCTTACAGGTAGATGTACTAGTAGCTGGTGTCTGCCATATGGTTTTGGCAGGATCCATAATGGCTGGATTTAAAGGTAAGACAATCTTGGATGTGGAGGAAGGTTGCAGGATGTCAGTCAACTCATACTGGTTTTCAGAAACTTCCTCCAGATTAATCCTCAACTCGTTGGCGACTCTTTTGAAGAGGTCTTGAAATTTTAAGAAATCATCTGACAGAGTTGGTGGGGGAGGCAGTATAGCCTCATCCTGTGTGGATATGGGCTTCACAAGGGTTGGGGAAGCATGTGTAGCGTGTTCATCGAAGTGTGGAGTAACAGCTTGCTGTGTCTCATTCATAGCTGTCTCATTCGTAGCACTGGTGGTGGCAAGGTGGCATTGCTCCTATTTTTGGCATCTTGGCAATCATAGTGGAATCACTTATATGGTGCCCATGGACCCCATTATTGCCACTGACTGGGGAAGGGCATAGGTGGTGCCATCCCTGGGTTTGTGTACCAGGGAGGGAGGTCTTTGATGAACAAAGACCTAGATTTTCTGTGACCAGTGCTGATTTGGGTCTGTGACTGGGAGAACTGGTATGGTGAAAAGTCTCCCTGCACTATGGCATCCTCATCACTAGAAAAGTGAGACACAGCTGGAGACAGCTGTCCAGACCACATGCGAATGCCCAGAGAAAAATAGGTGTCAAATAGAGGTGACTGTAGGTTAGGTGATACCTGTAGGTCCAGTGAATGAATGAACTGCAGTGCCAGAGAGCCTGTATGAAATAAACCCTCCATTAGGAGCACCTGCGGTGCTGGAGGATCATTCGGCACCAATGTTCTCTGCACTGTAGCGCTCAATGCATGTGCTGAGGTCGGAAGTGCCAGGGAGGTAAGCGCAGCCTGCATCTGTTCTGGCAAGGTTATCTATGCTGGCACCGTGTCCATTGTAGTGCCAGATGGTATCATGAAAGAGGCAGGCAACTGGAAGCCTGAAGCCTCAACACCGAGAGCTTGCATTGTCGCTGCAGCCACAGGCGGGATTAGCGCGATGCGGGGGGAATCAGCACACCAAAGGTGCTGAGCCAGGGGAAGGTCTGCATAGAAGAAATAGACCTGCCCAGTGACCTTTCTGCTTGCAGTATTTCCCTCTGGGTGAGGGAGGCAGGCGTTCTCTTTTTTTTTGTCCTTTTTGGAGGCGGGAGGGCTGCGGTTCACTGAGGAGCCCGTACCTGGCTCAGAAGCAGATCCGAGTGACTTCTGTATAAGAATAACTTTCAGTCAGAGTTCTCTGCCTTTATGGGCCTTGGATTTTAATTTGGAACAATGGGTACATTTTTGAGGAATGTGGGACTCCCCCAGGCATTTTATACTCTGGGAGTGACCATCTGAGATAGGGATGGTGTCCCTGCATGTAGTGCACTGCTTAAATCCTGGGGAGCCAGGCATATTAGCATCAGCTGGAGGCTGAGAGGAACAAGCGGGAACAAAATATATTTTTTTTTAAGGGATGAACTTATCTAGTAACTAGAGTGCTAAACTAAGGGGGAAAAGAATGCAGAATGGGTAAGAGAAAGTTTTAACGAGTCTGCTGTAGGTCTGACTCCGGCTGGGGATGGTAGAGAAGGAACTGAGGAGCTTGGCCGCACATGCGCACTATTAAGACAAGACTGGTATGTAAGGCAGGTTCCGTGTATGCACGGCCGATACGGGTACTGCTGTAAAAATCTCCGAACAACAGCACAGGGGCACACCGACACCTACAGTGAAGCACCCACGGGGACACCTCTTGAAGAAGAACCTTGTGAATACATTTCTCCCATGTTCATGTCTGAGCTCTGGAAACAGTCTATATCAAATGATGAGGGCTTCAATAAACTTTTTATGTTTCTAAGTCTTTTTATGCTGATTTTGCTTGGTCTCAATGAAAGGTCTCATGCCTTTGTAGAGAAGAAAGCAAAATCTCTCAGCACAGTTCTATATTCCCAACTATTCTTGCTGAAATATGTATCTTTTGATCACATCCTATAATAAGTCACATCTAGTCCAGTTCTCACTGAAGTTAATGGGAATCTTTCCATTGACTTTAATGGGAGTTGGATTAGGATGTCACTGAGCCTGATGAAATGAGCTCTGAATTTCTGTTATCACATACATTTCTCATTAACGAGATTGTGTTTCTTCTCACTGCTATTTTAGTGTGTGAGTGAGGGGGAGAAAAGAGAATGAATTTAATAATACTGTCAAACAGAAAGATCTTCTTTACAAGGAGACATAAGATACAACAAGAAAAAATGCTGTAGCATGCAGTTATCTGCGGATAGGATGGGTTTCATTTTAACATGCTCCTTTGGCACTTGTGCCATGTACATAAGCAGGGTAAGTCAAATTTGCTGCTCATATTCAGTGTGATCCCACCAAAGTCAGTGGGGCTGGGTGGGTAATGGGTGCTGAATATGGCACTATAACTTTGTGCAGATTTATAAACGTTTTTGATATACTCCAAGTACTTATTAAGATAAAAATATAAACATATGCTATTGTGGTAAATATATTAGCTGCTGAAAATAGTTCACTAAAGATGCACTTGTAGTCAAACAGCTGTGGAGAATCCATTATATCTTTGTAAACAGATCTTTTACAAGAACCAGGTCACAACTTACTTGCCTGGAATGTACAATAGACATTCCACTAATAATAATTATGGGTTTATAGAATAGCGTTTTATCCTGGGTTTATATAATAGTGTTTTCCTTAATTCAGGGGAAAATACCTTTCATCTTGTAAAGTATAACTCACATAAATGCTAAAATAGGTTTCTTTTTTTTGTTTCTTTAAAAAAAAATAATAAAATGATAATACTTTGTCACCAAAACAATTAGACAAGTGGGCTGGTGGGATAATGTTTACTTTTTTAAAGAGAACGCAGAATTTTGAGAATACAACATGAATTGCACTTACTGTACCTCTCTTTCTTTAACGGCTTATTCTGTATATCATTAAAGTCAAGGATCAATTGTGTCTTAGAAGGTCAATGAAAAACCCTAAGACAACAGCTATGTAAACAATTTTATACATAACTAGAAACACAAGAGAAAATCCATGTTCACGTCTGAGTGAAAGAAAAACCTTTCCAAGTGATGGGGCCAATACTCAGTTCTAGTTAAGGAGTGCTTGCAAGTGCAAAAGTAGCTCTAAGCCATCTTCATATCCTTCCTCCCCAAATGTGGGGCCATTCTAAACTCACACTATCGCTACCAGTGGCTCCAAAGGCCTTTCTGGCAGCCAGAGACTGATGAGGTGCAGGAATGTCTTGGTCACACTTCATGCATCAGAAGGGCACATGCTGCAGGAGCTCCATTTGGCCTCTGGGCCACCATGCAAAGCTCATCCTCCAGTGGTCAGGTAAGCTGGCTTTAGGAATGTTTTGGGCTGCTCCATCAGCACAAAGCCATCATGATATAGGCAAAGATCTGACCCCTTTAGTTCTACAATACTACAATATGTGCATTTGGATGTCTATAGATGTCATCCTTTCTTCATTAAAAAATCATCCTATAGAATTTTATAAAAGGGATGTAATAATCTTAAATTCTATGCAATGATTCACAATATATGAAGATTTTAGTATGAAATGTTATTCTGCACAACTTTTCCATATGGGTAACTTGATTGATTACAGTGAATCCTAGAATCTCTTAATCTGTATTACGATAGCAGCTCTATTATCAAGCTTTTCTGTTTGTCAAACAAACCCCACTCAAAAGTCACCAATCTTGCCACTTCAAACAGCTTGAAAGTGAAAAGAAACGAGGCATAAATTCTACGTTCTCCTGTTTCTAACTCAATTTGTTGTTCCCCACAGAATTGACTGAAGTATTTCTTATTTAGATTATGGCATTATCTACTGAGCACATTAGACATTAACAAATGGAGGGTCCTTAATGAAAGGAGTATTGTCTAGTAGTTAGAGAAAGAAGACTGGGAACTGGGCCTCCTGTGTCTTGTTCTTGGACCTGCCAATAACTTGCCACTTGACATTGGGAAAATCACTTTCTCTCTCTGGCTTCATGCTACCTATCTGTAAAAAGGATAGCAAACATGCCTTACAAAGGCTTTTGAAAGACTTAATTAGAGTGCTTTGAGATCTTCGTGTGGAAGGTGCTATAGAAGTGCAAAGTATTATTTGCTGATCCTTTTCCAAAGGATGCTGATTTGCAAAGAAATACAGCTCACATTCAAGAGACAATTTCCCTTTTTCTGGACTTGCAGTCTGAGAAAGACACAGTCAATACTGATTATGAGATGATTCATTCTGCAACAGATAAGAATGCACTCTTATTAAAACAAGATATTGAACTGGCCTCTTCAATGACAGTCTAATTAAAAACAGAAGCAGCTCTGAGGAGGAAAGTTACTGTACATCACATCTGTAGAAGTTTAATAGCACAAAAATAGTTTTTAGAGTTTTCACTTGGTTCTCTTTCCACTCTCCTCCATTTCTTACATATCAGAGAGCACTAACTTGCTAGATCTCATTGCTGGTGAGTTCTCCCTCTCCTACCTATTCTCTTTCAGCGTCAGTCCATCAGCCCTCTCCCCACTTACTCTGTCACTCAGCTCCTTGTCCATTCTCAGCCTTCTCCTCCCTGACCTCTCTTTTTCTTCCATTGATATGGCTGATGATTCTCTCCATGCTTCATTCATTCTCTCCATTCATTCATTCTAATATTTGTCCTTCACTCACATCTGCCCTGCCAACTCCCAGACATGCAATATCCATGTCCTCCACTCCAGTTCTTGCATTGCAGAGAGTCTCGGACAGAAACCTCATGACCAGGCTGGTTTCATCCACTACAAATTAGTTCTCTCCTCGTTTGGTTTTACCTTCCTCACTAACAAATCTCTACTTTTCCAACTTTATTGAATTCCATGCCCACAATCCCTGCTGCCTTTTTGCCACCTTTGACTTAGTCCTCAAACCCTCCCCCCAACCCCCAACCTTCCTTCTCTGCTCTCTCTGCATGGGATCACGCCAACTTCTTCCAGAAGAAAATTGACAAAATACTATGTGCCCTTCTCTCTGCCTTTGACGTTCCTTCCCTTTCCCCTTCTCCTACCACAACTCTCTCCTTTCTTCTCCTGTCACAGATGCAGAATTTTCTCAGCTGCTCTCCTTCTCTAATCCCTCCACTTGCCTCAGTGACACTGTCCCAGTCCATCTCTCCTGAACTCTCTCATTAGGCCAATTACCCTATCAAAGAAGGAAATTATGTTGGTTTGGAATGATTTGTTCTTGACAAATCCATGTTGGCTATTACCCATCACCCTATCGTCCTCTTGGTGCTTACAAAGTGATCATTTAATAATTTATTTCAGTATCCTGTATAACGTAAACTGCTTGTCTTCACTTCCAAGGCCCTTTATGGCCTACACCTGCCCTTTCTATCATCTTGCAGTCAGTATTGAAATGTCGACTCCTGCCTCCGATTGGCCCACGGTGCCATTGCCTCCATCACCTACTTGTTAAATATCCAAACAAGTGTTTTCATGCTTTCTCCTCTGCTGCCCTCATGCTTGAGAGGAGCTCCCAGTAAATGCCACAGAGTTAACTCATTATCTTCCTTGAAATCACTCCTTAACAGGAGAGGTTTCTCACCTTGTACAATAATTGGAGTTTTGTGAGATGTGTCCCCCCAGGGGTGCTCTAGGTCAGGATGTGCCCACACCAGTGAACTCTTGATCAGAAATTTTAATTAGCACTGTCCACAGGTTAGTGTTTGAGCCCTAGACACCTCCATGCCCCAACATGAGGACATATAGGGAGGGGTGGACTTGCTGCCACTCCAGTTCCTTCTCAACCACAAAGTCCAATGAGAGACTCTGAGGCAGAGGAGAAGGAGGACAGATACTGGAGCACCCATTGGTACACACATCTCAAAGAATTCCAGTGGCTGTACAAGGTAAGTAACCTTTCCGTCTTCTTTGAGTAGTGTCTGTGTGGGTGCTCTACATCAGGAGGCACCCAAGCAGTACCTTCATCAACGAGGAGGGTGCTGAGGAGGTGGATTCAGTACTGAACATAGAACAGCCTTGGTGAAAGCCATGTCAGCTCTGGAAGCAGTCACAAAAGAGAAATGCTGAAAAAACGTGTGTACCGAAGACCAAGTGACTGCCCTGCAGATGTCTGAAATGGGTATGTTTTTCAGCAGGGTTGCTGAGGCAGATTGAGCCCTGGTGGAATGAGCAATGACTCCTGAAGAAGGGCAACCCCCTAAGGTTTTGTAACAGGTTAAGATGAATCATACAACCCATATGGACAGTCTTTGGGTGGAAATCACCTGACCTTTCATGCATTCTGCAACTGAGATGAAAAGTCTGGGTGAAGTCCTAACGGGCCTAGTCCTGTCTAGGCAGAAGGCAAGGGCTGTTCTTACATCCAGTGTGTGAATGTTTGATTCTTCTCTCAAAGAGTGACATCCTGGTTGATGTGGAATTCTGAGGAAACCTTGGGAAGGAAGCGAGGGTGCGGACATAGCATCATCTTGTCATGACAGAACACTGTGTACAGTGGATAAGGCTCCAAGTTCCCCAGTCCTTCTGGCCAAGCTCATGGCTATGAGGAATATAGTCTTAAGGGAACGAATGAAGGAGCGAACAGTTTGCCATAGGTTCAAATGGGGGTTTCCTGAGCGCATTGAGGACTAAGTTGAGGTCCCAGGGTGGAGCTGATTCTTTACCAGCAGGGAAGAAGTTGAAGAGATCTTTGATAAACCTTGTTGTGGCTGGGTGGTTGAAAACTGAAAACCCCTCAATTTGGGAAGTGAAAAGCTGTGATAGCAGCTAGGTGAACTTTGCTGGAACTCAGTGATAATCCTGAGGCTTTTATATTGAACAGGTAATCGAGAATGTGTGTTACATGAGACTCAAGAGGAGGTATAGACTGGTGACTGCACCAGGTCTCAAAGCATTTCCACTGCTGGAGGTAAGTTTTCCTTGTTTTAGGTTTTTTGCTGTGAAGTAGTACTATTTGTATGTCTCATTCTATATCAGAGAGCCATCTAGTAGCCACGCCTTAAAGTGAAGTGCCGAAAGATTTGGATGAGTGATCAATCCCAAATCCTGGGTGAGAGGAATTACCATCAGGGGAAGGCAGAGAGGCAGTCGGCAGAGACACGCAAACACACTCTAGGAACCACACCTCTCTCAGCCATGATAGTGCTAGGAGGATGGCTACTAATTTTTCTTGTTTCAATTTGTTCAGAACCTTGAGCAGTAGGGGAGTCAGGGGATATACGTACAGCAGTACGCAAGGCCAAGGAATGATTAGAGCACCTCCCATCCACGCCCTCCCCTCAAGCAAAATGATCTGCACTTTGCATTGGATGGGGTTGCAAAGAGATTTATCAGTGGGTGTCTGAGGTAAGACATATCTCTTGGAATTCCTCCGTGTTCAGTTCCCACTTGTGATCAATGCTGACATGTCTGCTGCGGGAATCCACCACTCTATACTTTAGTCCTAGAAGATAAACCATTGAGATCTGTATGAGGTGTGATACACACTAGTTAGATAGTTTTATGGATTAGGTACATAAGGATTGGGATCTTGCTCCTTCTGGATGACTGATATATTGCTGCTCTGTTGCTCAGCATTATTCGGATCAGGTGGCCCCTAGTGTGTAGTAGAAGGGTTCAAAAGCATAATCAACTGTCCTCAGCTCTAATATGTTATTACAGAGGATAGCCTCCTAAACGGTCCATCTTCCTTGAACTGTGAGGTCCTGGGAATATGTGCCCCAGATTATTAAGGAGAGGTTTGTAATGATGATTCTTGTGAGAGGATGCTGCAGGAACAGAACTCCCAAGCACACCTTTTATGGTTCTTTCCACCAGCTGAGAGAGGTGAATACCCTCCAAGGTACTGACAACTGTTTGCATACACTGTGCTTATTGGGAGTATAAATGGGTCTCTGCTAGGCCTGAAGAGTCTGAAAGTACAATCTTGCTAAGAATGTCACAAATGTACAGGCTACCATATGGCCCAGAATTTGTAGGCAAACCTCTGCTGTAGTTTGTGGGCTTTGTTGTATCTTTGAAACAAGTTGGACATAGTGGTAAATCTGTCCTTGGGTGAGTACACCCTGGCGGTGGAGTCCAGAGTGGCACCAATAAAGTCTATGTGCTGAGTAGGCACGAGGGTAGATTTTTCCATGTTGAGGTGGAGGCCAATGAGTGGAAAAAAAGAGAGGGTTTTTCTGGCTGCTGTCTGAGCCTCTAGAAATGAGTGCCCATTCAGTAGCCAATTGTCCAGGTAGGGGAAGACAACTATTCCCATTTGGTGAAGATGGGCTGCGGCGACCCATAGGACCTTAGTGAAGACTCTTTGGGTGGTGTAAAAGCGGAAGGCTAGGACACAATACTGGCAGTGGTTCTTGACTGGCACAAAATGTAGGAAACATCTTTATGAGGGATGCATGTTGATATGGAAATAGGCATCCTGAAGGTCAAGGGAAACAAACCAATCTACCAGATCCAGAGAGGGCATTTTCATTGCTCAGGTTACCACTCTGAACCACTGAGCACGGATGAAAGGGTTCAAAGTTCTGAGGTCCACAAATGGTCCCCCCGCCATTTCTCTTTTGACTAGGAAGTATCAAGAATAGAGCCCTTTTCCAATATAGTCCAGTGGAACAGGTTTGATCATCCCCAGTGATAGGAGGGATTGTACCTCCTCACTCAACAGATCCTTGTGAGAAGGGTCCCCAAAGAGGGATATGAAAGGGACAACGTAGGTCAGATGGGCCAATTAACCTATTAGCTTAAATGTCCCCTGGTTTGCAGTCTAAGAGGAAAGCTCTAACCAAGGGCAGCTCACCTGTGCAGGAAAAGGCAGGGCTTCTATAAAGGCAGGGAGCCGTAGCAGAAAAGAGGCTGCAGGGGTGAGGGCTGCTGTCACTGGGTTGAGGGAGAGAAAGGGATCTGGACCCAAGAGCAAGGGTTTATCTAGCAGACCCAGGAGACAGGGGTTTAGCTAGAAGAATGGAGAATGTGAGCCTAGAATAGGCAAGGTAGGAAGTTGTCCAAGGGAGTGACAGGAAGGTTTGCGGTAGTACAGACCTTAGCTGCTAGAGATATGGCCCTTGGGCTTGAACCCAGTGTCGGGAGTGGGCCTGGGTTCCCCTACCAGGCATGGAATCTGTGGCACAGTCTGCACAGTGAACTTGGAGACTGTCTGTTCTAGCCATGGAGGGAGTGACCAGAACCATGGCAATGGACTTAAGGATTGCCCGGGACGATGTGGAAGATTTGATAGGACCCCAGAAGGGGAGGACTATTGCAACTTGGCTAGAGGGCTAAGCCATGAAGACAAGGCACGGTAACTCCTGAGGAGCAAGAGAGGGGCCACAGAGTGAGAGAGTGAGATGACAGACCGAGGAACTGCGAGAAGAGGGCATCAAGCTGGCAGAGCTAATCCCCAGACACCAGTGAGCAGAGGTGACAGATGCCTACAAAAGCCTTGACAATGGTTAGACTGCTGGTGTGCTGATACCACAGGCTATTACGCTGACCAATGCTGTCTCACAGTTTCTTTTGCACCCCATCAGTCTGTATCCATCTGTTGTCTTTTGTCTTACACTGTGATTACCTTAGGCAATACAGCAATACAAATAATAAATAATATCAGAGGAAACTATCTTGGGTACTTAGAAATCAGTATGCATTTGCCGTTCAACAACATATATGGTCTGTCCACTAATATATTAAGCTCCCTCTGTCTTTACCTTCAAGAAAACTCTCAAAACCCAGCTATTCCATTAAACTTTCAAACTGTAATGGATATTCCTCATTCAGTATGTATTCTGCCTTGTTTGTACTGTGTCTTCATGGTTCAATACCTCTAGATTGCAAATAAGACCTGCTAGATGAAGGGTACTGATCTTCAGTGCTACAGTAATGTGTCCATTTAAGTTGCTAAGCAAATAAATGATAAAGATTTATAAACAGTTATTTATTATTTGTATTATAATAGTTCCCAGAGGAGCTCCATTATGTTAGGAGACAGTCCTTGCATGGAAGCATTTACAGTCTAAAAAGACATGAAGGAGTAGAAGGGGAAAGAGTACATAGGAGAAGTGACATCGTCAGTGTTGGATAGCAGGTGAGTGACTGAGCCAGAAACAGAAACCACAACTCCTGATTCCCAGGGCAGTGCCCTACTCAGCAGACCAGGCTGCCTTTTATTGCTTGCTTGCTCAAACAGAAAGCAAAAGTCTGAAGGGCCTTGACAAAGTTCCCAAAAATCTGTGAAGCTAAAATAAACCCTGTAAACAACAACTTACAATGAGCTAAAGCTACTCCCCTCACATCTCCCAAACACCTTTAAGCAGATAGACGGATCTAGAACACACTCACATCCACCCTCATTGCAGCAGAGGGAGCCTTTGGTAAGCTGGCAATTCAAGCACAAGAATTAAAAAAAAAGCTAATTTTTATTTCTGAAGTTGCTTTCCCCACCCTGCTGAACACGTGCAGTTTTGTTATCCAGTAAACAAAAGATTATTTAAAAAAAACAAAATGAAAATCTTCCTGACCTCAACTTCAACTCAAGTTCTCCTTGACTTTAATGCTGCTACTCAGGGGAGAAGCAGGAACACTATAGAGTCCTAAAAGGAATCCAACTTTTGGGAAGTAAACCATGAGATATGTAGAAACATATGATACTGTACCTCTTTTAAACAGAGTACACAGCATAAGAATACATACATAAAGAGGAAACCTCAGCCTTGGCACAACTGTGCTGTGCACTGGGAAGTTCACAAGGTCCTGTGGAAAGGGAAATTTTCCTCCTCAGACTACAGAGCATGAGCACAGCCACTTCACATTGTACCTGGCATTCCTATATGGAAGAATACCTGGTGGATCCATATAGTTGTAGATTCAATAGCCCCAAATTCCTGTGCATTGGTGCACAGGAAGTTTTCAGGGGTGGACCTCATGTGGGTTTCTGGCATCTGCAGTTATGGGGGGAAAGGGAAATGTATGATTTGCCTTCAAAGGAATCAACTTTAAAGTGAAGAGTACCAGGAAAAACCGACCTGTTAAAAGATCTTGTACAGTAATATGTCTTGTTTTTTTGATAAAGAAGAAATTTCACAAATATCAGCTCCCCTGAAGCAGCTACCCTTTTAGAAGAATGGGTGTTTTAAGAGCTACTTTGGGTATAAAGTTATCCATTTTAAAATGGTATCTATTGTACTGCAAGTGATATTTAGCATTTAGATTGCTACTGTAGGTATTCCACAAATGGTTTTTTACCTGACTTTGGTTAATGCAATCATCAGAACAATTACTGTAATGAAAACCCAATTATTGTAGCTGGTCCGTGAAAATATTATGTTGCATCCCATCACCTGCTTCTTCCCAAAGATCATTGCTGACTTTCATGCTAATGAATTTAGAGTAAATTTTACAAAAGAAGCAAAGGTGATGGAGGAAATTAATATTTATTTTGAGAGGGGCAACAATGCCATTCGTTCTGTCGTTTAGTCTCAGATGCTGAAATTACAGGGTAAGGTACTTGAGCAACACTGCTACAGATGCTGAAATAGTTTCCAGCCCAGAGTTTATATAACATCACATGTCGTGCTGTATTACCTCTGGAGTCATTTCTTTTGACAATCTTTAAAATTCATGACTTGTATAGAAAGGAAAAAGGAAAGTATTCAGTCAATTGCTTCCTTGGCTAACTAAATGAGACCACAATGTAAGAGAGACAAAAACTAAAGATGCATTATTTCTTGTTTTAGTTAATGTATTTGAGTGTTAATCCTGTGGATACACTAAACAGACTAAATTAGAGTTCAGGATTATTGCAGTTACTTTTACAGCATATTAACCTTTCACTCATTACTCCAGAGCCACAGTGGCAGCTGGGAAGACTTGCATTAAATTGTATGAAATCAGGTCTCAGGAAAGGAAGTGGTTCTGCTCCGTAGAACATAGGTTAACTGGAATCTAATACAACATATCCTAAACTGCTCCCAATTTACCAAAAGCAGATTAAGCTGCATCATAAAAAGTGCTCTGGAGGCCATTTCTCCACCCACCCTCTGGTTTTAAATAGGCACGATCTAAAAACCACAAAAAAAAACGGGGGTACAGTACTAAGCTGAAATCTCAAACAGCACAGCTTGAAATCGGACCTCATGTTTGCTACACCATCTTCAGCCTGTTTTGTTATAAGAATACGGTGCAAAAAAATGCTTCAAAATGAAGACTTGGTATGGAATGTTGTGAGGAGAAAAGGCAAGGAATATGAAATAAAAACTATGAGTTTGTAAAGGTGCTGTGTAACTGTTGATCAGGGTTACAAATGCATCCCATTCCCCCTTCTCAACTAGTTTATCAACTACAGTCACTGTTTTAACGGCGGGAAATGTCAGTGCGACAAACAACTTTTCTCATGTATCTGAACAAAGTGGTGTTACCTAGGTGCCAAGTGAGCAAAGCACTCACAGTCATGCTTAACTATGTGATGTAAGTAGTCCCACTGATTTCAATGGTACTGCTCACATGCTTATGGTCCAGATTTTTAACAGTATTTAAGCACCTAACTCCTAATTAAAATCAATGGGAGTTAAGCACCTAAATGCCTTTAAAAATCTGTCCCTATGTCCTTAAATGCTGTGTTGGATAGGGGCCTGTACGAACCATCTTTCTGACTAACTGCTCTCCCAAAATTTAAATTTCTTTAATTTTTCAAAGTAATGACTGTCCTCACTAGCCTGTTGCATCCTTATCTAAGACTAAGTTTGTAAACTGTAAGATACACCTGTACAGTGCTTTGCATAATTTCCCCCCAATCAACACACTACTGAAATGGAAATTAGTAAGTATGCTTTGTTACTCTGACTACATAATATACACCTGAGTTGTAAAACAATGGTGATTACTTTTCTAATAAATATAAAATATTTTGGATATTGCTGCTAAAATGCCTCATGCATCAGACCTGCCAACCAATGTTTGTCCAACTTATTAGTACATCACCATCAGTTTAAACTGGGATGTGCCTGAGCCACAAAGTTCAGATCAGGGTCCTATCTCAAGGTTCAGGGCCCGTCAGATCTGGGGTTTGCTTCAGGCTCTCTTTAAAATAAGGCTGTGGGTCATTCATCCCTTTCTAAGACATAAGCCACAATTCTCTCAGTGGAGTTGAACAGACAGAAGTAAGCAGGTAGCAAGTGGTGGGTTCTATCTTCCTAAATATTCCTGAACTATAAAGTGTATATTTTAATTCAGATACATTTCAAAAAACAACATACTTCAACGGAAAAGGAATCTAAATGCAATTAAAACTCCTCATCCATCACTGTCGACGGATTGCATTAGCCTTTTTTGTTTATATTCTTGCCACAACACTGAGCCAAATTAAGAAAGGGGGAAGGTGGAGGGATGTTTGCAGTTCCTCACACCAGTTCTGAATTTGGACCATTGGATGTAGCTTGTTGCTGACTGCATATGAATTCCAGGTGATCTACATGAAACAAGACTAACTTTAGGAAAATAAACAGTAAATAAAGCATCACTGCTAACTAAACTAATTCTTTTGAGATGGAAATTCCGGTTGATATGTTGGCTATCCTCTCATGACAGATGATATAGATGATACAAAACTCCTCAGGTTAGTTAAGTCCCACGCAGACTGCGAAGAGCTACAAAAGGATCTCAAAAATGGGGTGACTGGGCAATAAAATGGCAGATGAAATTCTGTGTTGATAAATGCAAAGTAATGCACATTGGAAAACATAATCCCAACTTTACATATAAAATGATGGAGTCTAAATTAGCTGTTACCACTCAAGAAAGAGATCTTGGAGTCAGCGTGGATAGTTCTCTGAAAACATCCACTCAATGTGCAGTGGCAGTCAAAAAAGCGAACAGAATGTTGGGAATCATTAAGAAAGGGATAAATGAGAAGACAGAAATTATCATATTGCCTCTATATAAATCCATGGTATGCTTGAATACTGCATGAAGATGTGGTTGTCCCATCTCAAAAGAGATATTTTGGAATTGGAAAAGTTTCAGAAAAGGGCAACAAAAATGATTAGGGGTATGGAACGGCTTCCGTATGAGAAGAGATTAATAAGACTGGGACTTTTCAGCTTGGAAAAGAGATGATTAAGGCGGGATATGATAGAGGTCTATAAAATCATGACTAGCGTGAAGAAAGTAAATAAGAAAGTGTTATTTACTCCTTCTCATAACACAAGAACTAGGGGTCACCAAATGAAATTAATAGGCAACAGGCTTAAAACAAACAAAAAGAAATATTTTTTCACACAACGCACAGTTAGTCTGTGGAACACCTTGTCAGAGAATGCTGTGAAGGCCAAGACTATAACAAGGTTAAAAAAAGAACTAGATAAATTCCTGGAGGATAGGTCCATCAATGGCTATTAGCCAGGATGGGCAGGGATGGTGTCCTTAGCCTCTGTTTGCCAGAAGCTGGGAATGAGCTACAGGGGATGGATCACTTGATGATTACATAATCTGTTCATTCCTTCTGGGGCACCTGGCATTGGCTATTGTCAGAAGACAGGATACTAGACTAGATGGACTTCTGGTCTGATCCAGTATGGTTGCACTTATGTTCTTATGACACAGACTGGCTAAATGACTTGGAATTTTCAAAGACACATAGGGCAGTTAGGTGTCCAACTCCAACTGGCTTTCAGTGAGAGCTGGATACCTAACTCCCATTGGTGTCTTTGAAAATCTGTCCCTAGATAAAGCTTTACCAGCTCCACTGCAATCATACAATTGTACAATGCAAAAATGTGTATTTGGCAGCCTTTTTGGATAAAAATACCTGTAGCCTAATTTTATATTTCATGTTAACATTGTTCTGCACAACCTTTACACAACTTTCATGAGCTGCTATAAAATGGTTATGTCCTAATTATGATGCAACTAAAGCAGATAATTTGATAATATAGGGCTATCTTGTGCAATAGAGGGCTATCTTGTAAACTAACCTTGCCTAGTTTAAACATTTGCTACAGTTCCTATGGTATACCGTGACCCTGCCGAAGTCTAGGATGTTTTCCCTATTTTTTATTTAAGAAAAAAATCTAATGTAAATAAATGTTGCTGAAAATTTTTAACTTGTTTACATAATATTTTATCTATGGCACAATGCAACGAAGAGCACAGAAGACTAATATTGACAACTAATGATGGTCGAGAATACCAAGTGATTTGATTTTTCATAGAAATTTACCATTGAATAATGATCTGTAGATTTTGATGGGGGATAGTAATTCAACACATTCTTTAAAAAACACTTAATTTATGCATCATTGGGTTTGGATCCCACTGCAAAAAGTCATAATCCCAATAAGCAAGTTTCCATAATTAGAGTCCAATTTGACTGGCATCTGGGAAATTCAACTTGATTGTTTAAGACAATGTGGGAAACAGGTTTGCAGTAACAGATTGCATTTAACTCTTCATTTCCCTCCAGCTACTGTCCTCATCTACTGGCCTTCCTCCTCTTAGATAGTTTTTACTCTTTCCTGCATTATCCTTTTCTCCTGGTCCATTATTTTCAGTAATGAATCCGTTGTTCTCCTTTCTTGCTGTTTCCTTCATTTCCTATTTTCTTCTTCTCTTACTTCCCACCACCTGTTTTCTCTCCTTCTCCTCATCTTTGCCCTTTCTCGGTTTTTAATTCTTGTCACACTGCATTCTCCTTCGCCTCTATCCTGTTCTTCTCTTCCTTGATCAAAAAGCAATGTGTTTCTCTCTCACAATAATGGCACATTCTCATGAGACTTTTGTACTCATAAAAACCTTCACATTTATTTAAGAACTTCTGGAGTTGTCTAATCCCAAGAGAAAAGTTCTTATTATACCTTGAGCTGTCAAATGAAACCTCACAGTTCACCTTCATTCCAATGATTATTATGTACAGATCATAGAACTGTCTAACAGAACCTATCTTTTCTGTGAAGCTTTATTTAGAAGGTCATAACAAGACAACCTGTCAAACTGGGCCTGACAATCACATCACCTGAAATGTTTAGAGTCCCTTCACCTTTTTTAATCAGTTTGAGGACTGGGAAAGGCATAGCAACCATGCTGGTTTTGTTGATAAATGATCTCCTTTAGTCATGAATGAAAATCATTGGCTTGCTGGGAAACTAGCAGAAGTCTTTGACAATATTAACTGTGAAGTATTGTTAACATAAGTGCGAACCTTGGCAAGGATGGCTGAAATTTTTCTTAAGTGGTTCCATTCTTCTCTTTTGGAGAGGACTAAGAGGTAAGTATGAGGCAATTGCTCATCTTCTGTTACAGCTATCTCATGTGGGGTATCAGAGCTCTATTGTACCCACTTTTCAGTGTGCATGTGAGACTGGTAGAGAACGTAGTGAGAGGTCCTGGGCTCCTGTGGAATCATCAGTATACTGATGAGTCAGCTCTACGTGGAATCCTCATGATGCATTTGCTCTACTTTCCTAATGCCTGGTCAAGATTGGGGTTTGGAGGAGAACTAGCTGGTTGATGTTCAGTCTTGATGAAAAAATAAGTCATGTTGGTGGATTGGGGAGAAAAAAAATCAGTCCAAAGAAGTAGTGGATGGTATCTACCCATTCATTAAAAGGTATGCTTGCTTTTATTATTCATGTTCACTATCTAGAAATCACACTGGATACCCTGCTGTTTCTGGATGGTCAGATACTGGTATGCTGGGTAAGACTTTTCATCATTTTCATTTGAAAAAGAAGTTGCAGCCCATGTCATCTCTAGTTTAGATTATTGCAGTGTATTCTCTACGTGGAACCACCTTTCAAGATTGCTCAGTGTAGCAGGGTGGATCCCTGCTCCGGCCCTGAAGGGGTTAAAAACAGCCCAGGGAAGGGGCTGGGGCTGGAGAAAGCAGCCTTTTAGGCTGGGCTGATTGGGGGAAGTGGCAGCAGCTGGGGCCACGCCCCAAACTGAGCCACAGGCCCTTATATAGGGGCAGAGAAGCCAGGAGCCCAGAAAGTCTCTCTCTGCATTCAGAGGGAGAAGGGCCTGGCTACTGCAAGGGACCAGACAAGGTACCCAGGGTAAAGCAGGGCTGGGGAAGGCAGCGGAGCCGGGGAGCTCCTGCCTGGAAAGCCCCAGGCTGCAGCCTAGGAGTAGGCTAAGAGGTACTGGGGTTGCAGGGTACAACCCAGGGGTAGGCCAAGGCAGCAGGTCCAAACCCCTTTGCCGATGATGAGAGGCTAATACTGCAGTCTGCCCCAGGGCGTGGGGCTAGCTAATGACTGGGCAGTTGCCAAGACCCTGAGGCAAAGTGGGGATAGAGTGAGGGGGGGTTCCCAGGAGGGGGAAACCCCTAAGAGAAAGGGGTTACTGCCAGGGGGCAGAACCCCACATAGAAGGAGCACTGGGGTCCAGGGAGGGACATGGGGCCAGTAGTGGAAGGCGGATCACCGGCCTGCAGAGGGCGCTCCATCTGCTGTTTGAGCTAATTCCCGGAAGTAACCAGTAGGAGATGCCGCAGGGGTGAGTCATGCCCGGTTACACTCAGATATTTACTGGTACAAAATGTGATGATAACTCACATATGCAGCTTATTCCACTTCCTCTTTGTATTTTAACCTGGCTGTTGAGATCAACTGAATATGCAAACTGACAGTTCTTAGAGTTGTATATCGATGACTGGTAAGTGTCATACCTGGAATTTGCTTCCTTATTTGGTTCCATAAACTTGATCTTGACACTAAATTTTGAGACTCAAATTTCTCAATCCAGCTGAGACCCCCCTACTCAGTCCACATCATTAAGAAAAGCCTGATTAAATAGACAGATCTTACAAAATAGCCACAAGATCAATAAACTCAGGCTTTGTCAGCCTGAGACAGAAGCAAACTTCAGATAAGACATTTGCCTCCCCCAGGTGTGTAAATATACTGAATTTTTGCATGCATGCACACACGGCTACATCTTAAATCCACACAGAAGTTGAAATAGATAAACTACCACAATCTGACTTAATCAAGTGGAATGCCCTGCCATAAAACCACAAACTGCACTACCTGCCAATTAGCCTTTAAGTGCAATTTAAGGTGTTTGTTTTGCCCTACAAAAACAAAACGATTGGGGAACACATTTTTAAGATGATATCCTTTGCCCAAATTAACTTTTAATACTTGTACTCCATCTCTTGAAGCCTTTAAGTCAAGACAAGATGTCTTTTTAAAAAGATATACTATAGCTCAAAACAGAAATTATAGGCTTGAGGTATAAATTATTGGGTGAGGTTCCTCTGTTGGTGTTCATGCAAGAAGTGATGATCACACTGGTCCCTGTGGCCTTAACATGTATGAATACAGAATAATGTCTGCTTCTCAGTTGAGATGTTACGCTATTCTGCATAATATAAGATCAAAGGAACTGACATACATGGAGCACTCAAAGGTCTGTCTGTCTGGTATTCTTTTTCTAACCATTAATTAATATTGAAGGCCTAGAAAGAGATGTGAAAAACACTAAGCTCACTGCAAATTCAAATTGTAGAGATCATGGCCACGTCCTACACTACGGGATAAAATCGAATTTGCTAAAATCGGTTTTATAAAACTGATATTATAATTTCGATTTCATGTGGCCACACTAGGCACAGTAATTCGGCATTGTGCATCCATGCTCCGAGGCTAACATCGATTTCTGAAGCGTTGCATTGTGGGTTGGAAACACTTTCCGTAGCTATCCATAGTCCTGCAGTTCCCCCGCCCTTGGAATTCACGGTGATCATCTTTAATTGTCGCGGGGGTTCTGGGTAAAATAATGCGATTCACTCATATCCTTCCTCCGGGGAAAAACATCAGCTTGACAATCAACATTTCGCGCCTCGTTTATTCCCTGGATGCCCTGGCAACACCATAGCACGTGCATACCATGGAGCCCGTTCAGCTTTGTTATTTTTCAGGCACCGATGATGTACTGGATGCGCGGAGAGAGAGGCGATTACTCCAGCGCTACACAGCGAACATTCATTGCTTTTGCAATGATAGCAGAGATGGTTACCGGTTGTTTCGTACGCGTCTACTTGCCGGAGGAAAATGAGCTGTGCATTGAGATGACGGTATACTCTCCCTCTCTGTACTGAACCACTGCATTATGAGTGCCCCTGGCTGAAATTGGCCGGGGGCGTGCAACGCAAAAGCAAAATTGGGAATTGACTTTCACTTGGGACTGAGTCAATTCCCTTCCCATTATGGTTTTACTAAAAATCAGTCCTGAAAATAAAAAATGAAAAACACAAAAATAAATGTAAAACAAAAAAAAAAAAAAAAAAAATCAATTACTAACCTTTTTAAAAAACACATGAATAGATCATAAAACACTATTTTGTAATCAAATGTACACCCATAAAGTGATAACAAAAAGTAATACTAAAGTTTAAAGAAAATTATATACATTGAACTAAACAACAGATAATCAAAAACATTCAAAAACTTAAATTTTTAAATCGACCCAGAATAAGGGGCAAGTGTCATTAGAGGACCAGTATCAAGAGCAACAGCTGCTCCGGTGTCAGTATCTGCAAGAAGGTTGCCTGCTAACCCCCCGTTGGCTTCCCTTCTCCCCAACCTTCCTGGCTACCAGTGGCAGTGGTCCCCCAACCCCCATGTTGTGATAGTTAACAATCATGAAAGTTATAAAGAAATGCAAGGAATAAGAAACAGAGAACTTGTTAGTGAATAAATGAGGGGAGACAGCCTTCACCGGGGCTATGACAGTCCAGCAGTACGGACATTTTTTCTTAACACAGGAAAGGAGGGGGCTGATGAAGACCAGCCCCCAGTTTGCTATTGATGAAGACGTACCAGCTTTCTGTACCATCTACTGGAGTAACTGGGAGTCATTCCCACTTTTTACCTCAGGCGCCCCTGGCCAGCCGCACCATGAAGCAGCCAGGAGCAAACTTCACGGGTCTATAGCGACGACGGATATCAGTCATAATTGTACTGTCTACCACCGGGAGGGAGAAAGGAGCAGATACTGCCTACACTTGCCTGCAGCATCCGTCTTATCACAGCTCAGACACAACAGTCAGATAAGTCGAACTTCACTTCTTTTACGAAGATGTCGCAATCCAACACTAGACTTGAAAACTCTAAACTCTAGTCAAAAACAAGCCAGTATTTCCAGCCAAACCTTGCAGCTTTGTGCGTGGATTTTCAGGGGAATATATTGCTGTATTGGCTAAATGTTAATTATTACCTTCTAAGAGGCGTATTTACTATCTGTTTGTGGTCGATTTTATTTGTGGTGGGGGGGAAGAGACTGAGGAGCTGTTCCCTGAACCACGCCAGACCTGCTTTGAACCTACAGACTTGGGAGCTCAGCCAAGAATGCACATAATTTTAAGAGACTGCTGTGGACTGTGGATAGCTGGAGTCCTCAGTTCTCCCTCCTCCTATGAGCGTCCTTTGAAGTCTCTTGCTTTCCCGTACGCTTGTCACGCAGCGCTGTGTATCCTGGAGTTTTTTTTTCAAACGCTTGGCATTTCTGTGTTCTGTAACAGAGCTCTGATAGAACAGGTTTGTCTCCCCATTACAGCGATCAGATCTAGTATCTCCCGTACGGTCCATGCTGGAGCTCTTTTGGATTTGAGACTGCATCGCCACCGTGCTGATCAGAGCTCCACGCTGGGCAAGCAGAAATGTAATTCAAAAGTTTGCGGGGCTTTTCCTGTTTACCTGCCCGCTGCATCCGAGTGCAGATTGCTGTCCAACGGGGTCAGTGGTGCACGTGTGGTATACCTCCGGGAGCCAATAACGTCGATTTCCGTCCACACTAACCATAATCCGAACTGTTAATATCGAATTTAGCGCTACTCCTCTTGTCGGGGTGGAGTACAGAAATCGATTTAAAGAGCCCTTTATATCGATATAAATGGCAACGTCGTGTGGACGGGTACAGCGTTAAATCGATTTAACGCTCTTTAAATTGATTTAAACGCGTAGTGTAGACCAGGCCCATGTCTGCACTGCAAGTGAAGGTGTGACTGTAGCAGGAGTTGGCATAATCTAGCTAGCACGGGTAATACTAGGAGAGAAGTGGCAGCGAGACTAGCAACCGGAGTACAAGCCCACTGGGGACCCTAGGTATATATTCTGGTTGCTAGATCTTTAGTCCTATTGTTACCCATACAAGCTAGATTAAAGCTAGACCATGTTACAATCAATCACATCTTCACTTGCAGTACAGACGCACCTAAGAAGTATTGCTGCACGGACTAGAGGACTGATAATGTTCTGACGTCATGTGTCTTCAGGGTCAAAAGACTTCAAAAGAGTAACAGCGTTAGAGCTAAGTGCAGTCAAATTGTTCTGAGACTGCCCTCACTTCTCACAGTTGTCAGTGAGTCCAGATCCGCAAATGTGGCTTTGGGCTTTCAAAAACCCAGTTCAGCAGAGGAGGTAATAATAACTACTTCAGTAATTAGGTTCTGTCATGCACTGTATATCTAGGGCCCAGGGCTGATTTGGAATTAGAAGAGGCACCCAGAGTGCTTTTAGAGCAATCTATTTTAGTGAATGTTGCAGCCAAATATCCTTTTCCTGAAACAGTGAAAGGGCAATCACGCTGTTTTCAGTTCCAGTGAATTTCAAAAGCATTGCAAACCAAAAGAAAAAGGATTGAACAGAGGGAGAAAGCAACTGACATGGAATAATGCTATCCAGGAAGAAATCCATTTATTGGATATTGCCTTATTTTTCTGAAGAGGGGACAAGTCACATTCACCAAATTGCACATAAACCAAGCCGCACAGGAAATGGGAGGAGGAGGAGGAAGTTCTTTATACAGCTTGAAGAAGCTGAAAGGAAAAAATGCAGATCTGCAACAAGGAGTTAGATCTAGTAGGCTCTATGCAGGCACACAAGGACTGGTGAATAAGTGGGTGTAAGGAATCTTCCCCCAGCCCTTCACTCCTGGGGCAAGGTTGAGACACAAATGGTATGGGAAATGCTGACATTTGTGGGCTAGTGACCCAGCTGGAGGGGAAGGGCAGCATTCCTTTTTGCCTAGTAAACCCAGAGCTGGCTCAGTGTATGGGGGTAGGGGAGACTTGCGCTGCATTGTGTTACAAAGTATTGCTCTAGAATCCTCTCCACCAGAGCCCCAGAAAGAATGCTGGCTCAGGAGACAATTCCTCTAGGGATTTCAACTGCAGTGCGGCCCCTTCTAAATTCCACTCCCTATATCACTAGTAGCTGAAAGCCATGATTTGCTTCAAGAGGTTCTAAGAAGTAGCAGTTACTAAATAGGGTATTTTGAATAAAGTTTCCAAAAATGTCAAGAATTCCATTATCAGAAAGACTAAAGTGATGCTTTTAAAGTGTCCACATCTGTTTCACAACTGAGACCTCAGGGAAGCTACTCCCCAACCTTGCAGCCTACACTAAAGAGACAATTTAAGAGGAAGGCAGAGGAAAAAAACTGTTTCTTCACCATGCTCTGGCCTTTCTCACTATTCCCAGCTATCTGGAAATAAAAGATGTACATGCAGAGTGTTCAGCACAATCAAACCATATCCAATTTATGTGTTCCAAACTACGATTATCCACGAACAGCTGTGCTATGACTAGCCAGCAGCTTTTTGGTGTACAAGGGGAAACCCATCCATAATAATTAGGAAAGAGAAAGAGATGCAGACTAATTAACTCTCTTTACTGCTTCCTGTTTAGCACTTACTGTGAAAATGAGATGCATAATCTGTGATGTTTTCCAGATAAAATGTTTGGAACATGAGGTGCTCAGGATTGGTTGCACAATGGAATCTGCAGCACAAGTCTTGGACTGTTCAAATACAAAACAGAAATTTTTGGAGCTGACTTTAAGTGTTAATATATGAAACCCTCTAGACCTTTTGTCATGAAAAAAACATGAACCATGAGTCAACTCCGAGGCCTTGTCTGTTCTGGGGATTTTCACCATCAGATACTATCGAACTATGTAGCTGTACCAGTGCAAGACCCAAGCAGAGACAAAAAAAGCAATTATAAAGCACAGTTTGCACTGGAGCAGCTAATCCCTGCTTAAAACTGAAATAAACTGCACAGGTACAAATTGCAGCTTATAGCCACTCTGCCTATGGTAGGGTTTGCATTGCTGTAGCTACACCAGTGTCTAATCACTAATGGTTTTAACTGTGGCACATACCTAGTGTAAACAGGGCCTGAGCTATCCTGTCAGATGGACTTGACTTGTTAAGGTCTGAGAGAAAAAGATAGATAATGGCTGGATAGACTTCAGCATTTTGCTTCCAATGACATTTCTTCCAGTGACACACTTTGTGCGTACAAGGGGTTTTAATTCTGCTCTTGAAATGTAAATGAAGGAATACTGCCAGCACAGACTTCAATTTCAAGCACATTCTGCTTGTATTGGAATCTGTGTATAATTTAGAAGCAAGGTTTCTACTGCTGCAGTGTCTCATTTGCTTGCAAATTCAGTTAGCATTTTTAAGCATGTGGTGGAGATATCAATAAATAATCCCATAATAACAGCTAGGCAGGTGGCCAGTGGGGATTACAGATATCATTAATGCTTCTTGTTTATTCATAGCCTAAAACTGAAAACAAACAAAAACACCCTTTGGCCTGAAAGCAGATAGTTGTGCACATAGTTAGTCCATGTCACTGTATAACACTGTCACAGTTACCCTCCCCTTTCTCCTTCCATTTCTTTGTATGTGCATCTTGCCTTAAATTAGAGCCAGAACCTGGAGAGGGGTCTCACATACAGAGCCAGTTGCAGGCACAGCTGCCCAGACAGAGCCAGCTGAGGATAGGGGCTTTAAATCAGAAACTTTTGTGGGCAGGGCTGGTTCTTACTGTGTGTTTATACAGTGCCGAGCACAATGGAGCCCCAGTCCTGGAGCCCATCCATTCATTTACATTTGAATAAGGTGAACGAGGTGCAGAGTGATGCATGTGTTGATGGTTCAGAAGGTAATCTTGTGGCAGAGCTTTTCTGATTTTTGAGTACATTTTAATAAGCTTTGGTGTTTCACTGAATGTGTGCATGTTATGTCCTTGATTTACTCTGAATTAAAATGCCACTGACATCAGACTGAGATTGTGACTCTGAGCTGATACTGCATAATAATTTATTTCAAATTCAAAGGAAAACTCTATTTTAAATAATATGCCTAATAGTCATTGGATCAGAAATCTGGATCTGACTGAACAGAATAGCAGTAGCCCAGTTCTTCCTTATTACTGCCTGGTGGTGTTTGTATTCACTGCAACTCTGCCAAAAGTTTCGTTCCTGGTCGCCCTTTAAGACAGAAGAAAATAATCTGATGGAGCTAGACAGTATCTTCATGTGGGGTATTTACTCATATCTGCATCAAATCCTGAAGTGTACTTTGTGCATGTATGTGGATTGGTTTGTTTAAATTAATTGTTTGCAATCACATTTCTCTGCTGTAGTAGTGCAGGACACTGAACAGTATTTGCACTGGGATCCTCATAGAGGGGTGGCCTGGGGTTGAAAGGCAGTGTTGGGGAAGAAGTGGATTTTCCGTTGTGCCAGAATTCAATGATTATGATTTTTTTTCTGTTCTGAAATGGAACAAAACTGTATATGTGAATGGTAGTAATAGCAGCCTGGTGAATCTGGCATCCACCTGTCCACGGGCAGCTTCCAGCATACTGATGCAGATCCCCAGCTAGTGCAGAATTATCGCACTGTAGACTTCAATGGCGCTATGACAATCTACATCAACTAAAAGCAGCAAAGTGGATGCATCCGACGAAGTGGGTATTCACCCACGAAAGCTCATGCTCCAATACGTCTGTTAGTCTATAAGGTGTCACAGGATTCTTCGCTGCTTTTACAGATCCAGACTAACATGGCTACCCCTCTGATACTATACATCAACTAAGGATCTGCCCGATGGAGGTGATTTTTTTTGCAGCTCTGCCTCAAAGACCCAGAAACATTTACCCTTTCACATCTGCTGACCTTAAGACACATGGGCCCATTCAAACACATGGGCCAGGATGGTCCTTCATTCTTTGAGTCTCAGCCAGGGGTGGCTCCAGGCACCAGCACGCCAAGCACGTGCCTGGGGCGGCAAGCCATGGGGGGGGCACTCTGCCGGTTGCTGCAAGGGCGGCAGGCAGGTTGCCTTCGGCGGCATGCCTGTGGAGGGTCTGCTGGTTCGCAGCTTTGGCGGACCTCCTGCAGGCATGCTGCCGAATCCGCGGGACCAGGGATCTCCCACAGGCAAGCCACCGAAGGCAACCTGCCTGCCGTGCTTGGGGCAGCAAAATACCTAGAGCCACCCCTGGTCTTGGCATAAAACTGTCTAGTATTCTGCCAATCTCCATCAGAAAATTCTCTTCTTGTAAGAGCATGACTTTAGCCACAATGGTGATTAAGTCCAGCAAAATCCAATATGCCCACAAATTTGCCTGTCATGATCTCCTTAAAGATCCTTGATGATGCCACATCACCTCCTGACTCAGTTTCTGCAATACATTCCAAATGGGTGTCAGCCAAATGATAAATTTTGTCTTTCTGCCTTCAGTATCTAGCACAAATAGACTGGGGACAATACCATAGTAGAGTATAACAGAATACTCTGGCCTAAGTAGCAATCCCCTGCAGATAGAGAATGTCTCTGAAGTAGCTCGCATTTCCCTTACAGGCATCAGCAAAAGCTTGAAGGTACTATATAGTTTTCGGAAACTTACAGAGTTGTTTGCAAATATCTTTCAAAATAAATCCTGAAGGCTATGGTTATGCAGTGCACAATGCCAATCCAGTGAAGGACCTCCATATGAGAGCTAGAGAAATTGGTGAGTATAGAACCCAAATAGCAAAAGCTGGAGACTGCCTTAACAGTTTCATTATTCAAAGAGATTGCAGTCATGGGTGGACTTGATCCTATGTTTAGCAAGAGTGAACGATTGTCCCAAAGAATAACTCATTCCACTGGGATGAGATAGAGGTGCAGTAATGTGAATTTTTTCCTGGTCTACCAGTACAGGCTTCATGCTGTGCGACCCAAGCCATTAAGTCTTTCTCGGCAACTTCCTTCACCTCAGGTGCTAGGCGCAGCTGCTGCCCTGCGTCTTTGCCACCTGCATTACCCATCATTTTCAGGGTTCTCATTGGACTTGCCCACCTCACATAATGTCCAAGGTGATATTTCAGACCAACCTCCATAGCTGATGGCATAACTCTAATGAGCAATCCCCTGCACCATGATACAGGTTGGACTCCAGGGGAATGGCTAATTTAGACCCCATCATTTTGTATATATAGTTGGGATTATGTTTTCCAATGTGCATTACAGGCAGTCCTCAGACTTGTGACACAACTGGTTCCTGAAAATTGTGTCGTAAGTCAAAACGCTGTAACTCGGAACTGCAGTACACTCCATTGTGGGACCAAGCATTGTAAAAATCAAAACCAATGGTCATAAGTCGAATCAGGGTGTCAATTCAGAAACATTGTAAGTGCCGTTTGTCTTAAGTCGGACGTTGTAAAATCAAGGACTGCCTGTATTTTGCATTTTTCAACACTGAATTTCATCTGCCGTTTTGTTGCCCAGTCACCCAGTTTTGTGAGATCTTTGTAACTCTTCGCAGTCATCTTTGGACTTAACTATCTTGAGTAATTTTGTATTGTCTGCAAACTCTGCCACCTCATTGTTTTCCATATAATTTAGGAATATGCTGAACAGCACAGGTGCCGGTACAGATCCTTTGGGACTCAACTATTTCTCTCTCTCCATTATGAAAATGGACCATTTATTTCTATGCTTTGTTTTCTGTCTTTCAACCAGTTACTGATCCATGAGAGGACCTTCCTCCTCAACCCATGTCTGCTTAGTTTGCTTAAGAGCCTGTGGTGTGGGACTTTATTAAAGGCTTTCTGAAAACCCAAATACATTATATCCACTGTTTCACACTTGCCCATATGTTTATTGACCCCCCATCAAAGAATTCTAATTGAGGCAGGATTTCCCTTTGCAAAAGCCATGGTGTCATAAACAGATAGTTAAGGGTTAATGTCTCTTTTACCTGTAAAGGGTTAAGAAGCTCAGTAAACCTGGCTGACACCTGACCAGAGGACCAATGGGGGGACAAGATACTTTCAAATCTTGGTGGAGGGAAGTCTTTGTTTGTGTTGTTGCTTTTGTTCGCTCTTGGGACAAAGGGACCAGACGTACAACCAGATTCTCCAAATCTTTCTGAATCAGTCTTTCATGTTTCAAACTTTTAAGTAGCCAGGCAAGGCGGATTAGCCTTATGTTTGTTTTCTTTCAACTTGTGAATGCTTTTCCTTTTGCTGGAAGGATTTTTACCTCTGTTTGCTGTGACTTTGAATCTCAGGCTGGGTGGCAGGGAGTCCCTCTAGGCTATATGAATCTGAGAACCTTGTAAGCATTTTCCATCCTGATTTTACAGGGAATTTTTACTTTTTCTTTCTTTAATTAAAAGCTTTCTTTTTTAAGAACTGATTGATTTTTTTCCTTGTTTTAAGACCCAAGGGGATTGGGTCTGAACTCACCAGGGATTGGTGAAGGGGAAAGGAGGGGGGGAAGGGTAATTTCTCTTTGTTTTAAGATCCAAGAAGTTTGGATCAGTGTAGCCTCTCAGGGTAACCCAGGGAGAGGAAAGTCTGTGGGGGAAAGGCTAATTTCTCCTTGTGTTCAGATCCAAGGGGTTTGGGTCTTGGATTCCCCAGGGAAGGTTTTGGGGGAACAGGAAGTGTGCCAAACATTATATTTTTGGCTGGTGGCAGCATTATCAGATCTAAGCTAGGAATTAATTTTAGAAGGGTCCATGCAGGTCCCCACTTTTTGGACGCTAAAGTTCAAAGTGGGGGAAAAACCTTGACACATGGTGACTCTTCCCCAGTGAATCATGTCCATATATGTCTGATAATTCTGTTCTTTACTATAGTTTCAACCAATTTGCCTTGTACTGAGATTAAGCTTACTGGCCAGTAATTGCCAGGATTTCATCTGGAGCCTTTTTTAAAAGTCAGCATTACATTAACTATCCTCCAGTCATCTGGTGCAGAGGGTGATTGTTCAGGTTTAATATAATTAAATAGAACTAAACTCATTTATAAAATACAGTCCAGCCAGCTCACAACAGGAACAGTGCCCTCTTGGGTTTCCAAAGGCTGCACAGTGATTGAGACACCACTGTGTCACAGCACTGTTGCTGGCTCTGGGAGAGTGGCTTTGCTGGAAAATCAGTCTGAATCTGGTTTTCTGGCTCTCTTGGGGGAGTATCTGCAATATATTGTAGCTTCTTTATATGTCTGCCTTTTGCTTTTGGACAGCTTTGTTTTCTCAGTATCCTCTCTCACAGATTCTTAAGAGGCTATATTTAGAGTTCTATTTCATCTCAGTCACTAATTTCCTCACCTCCTCTTCACTAGACTTCATTGACTAAATCCAGCCCTGGAGTAAGTGGATGCAATGTCTGCTGACTGCAGTGGAAGTTGGGCCAGTTAATGCCAGGGCTGAACTAAGTTGAATAATTTAGTAGTTAAAGCTCTTTCCCTCTTTAAAACACTTTACTTTTTCTGTAATCTTCACAACACCTCTGTGAGATAGGTATTATCCCCCATATTACAGATCCATCAGGAAAAGTAAAAAGACTTGGTGAAGAACGGAGTTCATATCAGAACTGGAATGATAATTCTGTAGTTCCTGGCTAATAGTCTTGTGCTTAGACCACAAGCTTCTCTTGACGGCTCTCTACTGCAGGTTACAGTCCTTACTCTCATTTCCCCTCCATGACTTACAAGTTCCTGTGTAGTTCTCCAAAAAACAGTGCTCTGACTCGAAAAGCATGGTGACCCTGTCAGAAAGACTGCAGCAGCCTGAGAAAACTGTCTGACATAGATTCATGTCTTAATTGGGGAGGGGAGAGAGTGTTCTTAACTCAGGTTAGCTAACTTAGGTTACAATAGTAGTGAAGACACTGCAACTTAATTTTTCCCCCCACTGCTGTCTTAACCCAAGTTAGCAAACTCAGGTTAGCTACCCAAGTTAAGAACCCACTTTGTTTCAATGAAGACGTATCCTTAGATTCACCACCAAATCCCTGGGGCCCAGGTTGAAAAGGGACCCGCTCCAGTCCTGTGAAAATGAGCGAGTGAGGGTGGGGGACAATGAGCGAGGGAGGAAGTGGGGATGGTGTGGGTGCGGCAGGGCCTCGGAGAAGGGGCGGGGTAAGGGTGTTCGGTTTTATGCGATTAGAAAGTTGGCAACCCCAGGCCACAATGCTCTAGTCTTTGACAGTTCAAACAGAAGCTTTTAACTGTTTAGGACTTGCTGCAGACTCTCTCTGAAACCATTTAAAACTTGTTCCTCAGGATCAGAAGCCCACTGCCCTACCTAGCTTCAGAGCCTTAACTCCAGCCCAAGCGCTGTTTACCCAGCTATTTTTAGAGCACTAGCATGAGCTCTGCTAGGTCAAGTCTCTTGACCCAGGCTGGGAGGCTCATTCCAAAAAGATATGTAGACACACCAATACAGCCCTCCATAGGTCCTGTTGGGAGGTAGCTAACTAGTCGCAGGTGAATTGGATCCATTCCTTCTTAAATGGGCCAGTCACCTTGTTTGACACTGTTAAAAGGCTAGTTGTGCCTCTGTTCCCTTTGAGGTCTCTCTGAGTGCAGCCCCTTAGTTCCCAGATCTCATGCCTTTACTTCTTCTTGATTATAATTCTGCAATTTTCCCTCTCAAAGGCCTGATCTATACTTAAAACTTAGATCGACCTACCCATGTTGCTCCTAGCTCTGGAAAACTTCATTCTGTGCGAGGTCTAACCTCCACTGCAGACACAGCTAGTTGAAAGGAGAATTCTTCCCTCAACCTACCTATCACCTGTCAAGGGGGTGGATTTACTATACTGACAGAAAATCCCCTTCTGTTGCTATAGTAAATGTCTACATTGCAGGGTTGCAGCTGTAGCACTTGTAGTGAAGATATACCCTGAGACTGGAGTCTGGCCTACATCACCCTGTGTGTCAACCCTGCTTAATCCGACTAGATTCAACACCTGTGGATCTTCCCTTCAGGAGTCTGTGACCAATGGTGTATATAGTGACCAGTCTTCTCAAAACCAAAGAACTGTTTATTTTAGCAGTAAGAGCAAAGTGTTAGAGGAAAAGGACTTTAAAACTACCTTCAGTCTACATGCATGTCTAGCTTACTTAAAGGCTGCCCATCCCCTGAAGGTAATCTGGGCAGGCCTAGCTTCTTCAGACATCCCAGCCTGCTTGTGCCTTAGTCTGGGTTCCCCCAAATTCCCTCCTTTTTATACTGCCATAGTCCTTTTGTTCTTCTGCGTCCCCAGGTTTTGTCACTTCCAGACCAAATTAATCTTCAAAGTTATCTGTTAGGGTCCTGCCTCTTACCAACCCTCTGGTGTTTGCTGAGAAGTGGCTTATCTTGTGCCTCTCTTGCTGCTTCCTACTTGCTTTTTCCTTACAGCCCCCGTATAAACTAAACCAATATATTCATATAGTAAACACCCCAATAACTGGATCCACATATTACTACATTATTATTACTGAGCAGTTCCACTTACATCACAGATAAAATGAAGGGGAAATGAGAGTGCATCATACCATTGCTATGTATCTAAGTCTAGAGGCCCCAACTGAAATCAGGACTCCATTACGCTAGGCACTGTACACACACAGCCCCAGTGAGCTTACAGTCTAATTCAGTGGTTCTCAAACTTTTGTACTGGTGACCTCTTTCACACAGCAAACCTCTGAGGGCGACCTCCCTTATAAATTAAAAACATGTTTTTATATAATTAACACCATTATAAATGTTGGAGGCAAAGTGGGGTTTGGGGTGGAAGCTGACAGCTTGCGACCCCCCATGTAATAGTCTTGTGACCCCTTGAGGGGTCCCGACCCCCAGTTTGAGAACCCCTGCTCTAAAGAGACAAGGCAGACAAAGGTTGGAAGACCAGAAGGACTATCTCACACAATTTGCAGATGGGGTATTGAGAAAGATTGGTTAAGTGAGTTGTCCAAGCTCCTACAGGAAGTCTTTGATAAAGCCAGGAACTGGACACAAATCTCCTGAATTCCAGTCCAGTGCCTTAACCACAACACCCTCCTCCCTCTCTAATTTCTATCTTAATTCTTACGTAGCATCCATCTGTGTTGGTTATGGGTATCTCTCTCCCTCTCTCTACCGTCCAGGCATCAGGATGGTGGTTTTTTGGGGAACGCTACGTTGAAGAAATGGGTTTAGCATTTTGATCTGAAGAAGCCAAGGTTTGTGATCCTCCCAATATCTTCCTGAAGTGACTTGTAAATTAGATCAATCTAATCACTCTTACTGTTGACAGTTCTGCTGCAGTGGAATGCAGCTGTCAAAGGAAGTCGCCATTACAGAGGGTGAGGAGACCCATCAAGTAGCTTTGACCAATATCATGGAGGGCTTTGAAGATAAGGACTGACACATTAAAAGTGACCACATATTGAACCTGTGAAGAAAGGGCACTGGGATGGTGTGCTCTTACTGTTCTTTGTTCCTGAGATCAGGGGCTGCTGTATAGTTTCAGACTGCAAGATCTTTATGGACCCGTAAGATAGATCTCTGCTCCAAAATGCCCAGTGAACTTTTGAATGTTTAATAAATAATGAAAGTGACATGACAGTGGTTTCCAGTTTGGAAGTCAACAGAAACTTGATAGTTTTTTAGGAAGTGCTCCCTTTGGTGGGCAAAATTCCAGCAACAATGGACACAGAAGCAATGGTCCTTGTAGATTTGGTCAATGTGACAAACTACTAATACCTAAACTGGGTATTGTTTTTAACTCCCTTTTTCATTATATTCATCAATGAACTTTATTTCAGTAGAACACAATGTATCATTGAGGGGAAAAGTAGTACAAATACAGTACTATATATAGCCTAAATAGTGAAAGAAAACTACAGCAAGTTTGTCTTGAGATTGTATCTTGCCATGGTATATAAAGAAATCTCTGCTCCCTCAGTCAGAATTTAAGGCCAGAGGGACCATTAAATCATTTAGTTTGGCTTCCTGTGTGTCACAGATTATTAAATTTCATACAGTTGCCTCTGTTTGAGCCCAATAACTTATGTTTGGTTAAAGTATCTCCCAGAAAGGCATCCAGTCTTGATTAGAAGATAAAGAGAGTTTGTTCCAATTGTTTAGCACCCTCAATTAATGTTGCATCTTATTTCTGATTTGAATTTGTCTGGCTTCAGCTTCCAGCTGGAGATTCTTGTACCTTTCTCTACTAGATTAAAGAACCCTCTCACTTTCTCCCAATGAAGGTAGCTATACATTAATCAACCTCTCAGATTTCTTTTTCTACAAGAGAAACACACTGAGCTCTAAGTCTCTCACCATAAGCATTTTCTCCAGACCTCGAGCAATTTTTGTGGCTTTTTTTGTGAAATTGGTCCAAATTTATCAACATCCCTTTCAGCATGTGGACACCAGAACTGTGATATTGACTTAAAAGGAATTTGTGCTCCAGAAATGAAATACTTCACTAACATGCCTTAACAATAATACCATAAGTATTAAAAGGGAGCTGCTCTTAAAAACTAGCCTTTCTGGATCCACAGACATTTATCTAGAAAAATCCAGCATTCCCAACTATTAATGAACCTAATTTCTTGTACAACAATATTCCAAAAGGGAACAATTAAAGAAAAGAAAATTAAATTTTAACTTCCATAATTTTCCATTTGGAAAATACTATTCTCTTTCCTCCCATCCCTAACTTTCTTATGGAGTTTAAACTAAAATAGCTTTGTTTCATTTATTCCATCTTTTGTGTTTCAGCTTCAATTAAGATGGAACAGTTCAGGGAATAAGGCTTGTTTAATTAACTTATTACTTCTAAACTGCACATTGGCGCACATCAACACTGAACATTGTGTTTTAATGTAGCACACTGCATGTTAGTTTTTCAAATCACCCAGTGGCAAATGATCACATATTAAATGAATAACCACTCCCACAATAGGAGTGTAGTTTCCTGTTTGCTGAACAGTACAGCTACAATATGTCTCAGGCTTGGACTACACTACGGAGTTAGGTCATAGAATCCTGGAAACATAGAACTGGAAGGGACCTTGAGAGGTCATCTAGTCCAGTCCCCTGCACTCAAGGCAGGACTAAGTATTAGTCAGGACTAAGTAAGGCAGCTTACGTTGATCTAATTATGTCAGTGTACACACGGTACAGCCTTGCTCCTGCGATGTAAGTGCCCTGCTACACTGAAATAATAACAACTTCACCTCCAAGAGAGGCATAGGGATTATGTCAGTGTAGTTAGGGTGATGACTACCTCAGTTGCTGGCTGTCAATCTTGTCAATTTCATGGCTCCATGTGAGATCAGTGAAATTGACAAGAAAGAGGTGGGAGTAGGGGCTCCAGCTAAAGCCCAGGTGTCCCCGGACTCCCCACAGGGCTGCTGCCCAGGCTCCTGCCTCCCGACTCTCAGGCTGCATCTGCCAGGCTCCCTGCTCAAAGCCAGGCTGCCCCCTGGGTCCTGGCTCCCCAGTCCCAGCCATACGGCTGCCTGGGTTCCCCACTCCCTGCAGGGAGCTTGGCTGCATCAAGGCTCCCAGCTCCACACTCCCTGCTGGGAGGCCGGGTGTTGGCCTGAGGCTCCTGGCTTCCCGCTCCCACAAGGCTCCCAGCTCCCCACAGGGAGCACAGCAGCCACCAGGGCTCTCGGAACTCCACCAGGAGCACAGCAGCCACCCAGCAGGGAGTCAAGATCTGGAGGTGGGGCAGCTGTGCTCCTGGTGGGGAGCCATGAGCTTCAGGGCAGCAGAGAGCTGAGAGCCTCATGGCAGCACGGCTCCTGGAGGTGGGAGGGAAGCTGTGTATGGAGCTGAGAGCACGGTCTCTCAGCCCCCCATGCTATCGCTCAAGTCAATGGAAGCGCCCCTGGTGAGGACACACGCTATCAACAGAAGGACAGTATGGACATGAACCACCACAGTAATTACTGCGGTGCTTGGGGTGGCATGCCGAGGGGGGCGCTCTGCCGGTTGCTGGTCTTGCGGCTTTGGTAGACCTGCACAGGCGTTCCTGCGGACGGTCCGCTGGTCCCGCGGCTCCGGTGGACCTCCCACAGACACGCCTGTGGCAGCTCCACCAGAGCCGTGGGA
>NC_133770.1:260061080-260210387 GCF_003597395.2 Chelonoidis abingdonii | reverse complement strand
TGCTCTCAACACGGAAGTGGGAACTATGGGATAGCTGAGGAACAGCTACCCACAGTGCACCGCTCCTGAAATCGATGGTAGCCTTGGACCATGGACATAAGTAATCGATTTTTTGATCGCACTGTGGACGCGCAAAACCGATTTTATAACATCGGTTTGGTAACATCGGTTTAAACTACTTCGAAATAATCGTGCAGTGTAGACGTACCCTAAGATCTGAGCCCTAAGCAAACAACATTTTCCCCAAAGTAAGAGGCATATGCTCCACAGCCCACTTCAGTACCTACAACCGTCCACAAGGTTAGGAGAAGAGAGAAGCCAGAAAGATTCCAAAAGTATCTGACGTGTCTGCATCATTCCAGTATCACAAATAGATAACAAGGTACTTTAGACATAAACCAGCATAAAAAGAAAGTTTTTGTTTTGTTTTTAAATACCAAAAACCAAAATATCTTCTGCTATTATTCAAGTGTTGAAAATATGGTAAAAGCTCAATTAGTCTCAGATACTTCAAGCCTATAACCTGGTTGTTAAGATGCTCACCTGGGAGAGGAGAGATCTGAGTTCAAGTCTCTTGTCCAGAGTACAGACTCAAACCTGGGTCTCCCATATCTGGGTAAATGCCTTAACCACTGGCTAAAGTTATAAAGGGACAGAATGGCACACACACACAGCTAAAGGTTATAAGGAGACATAAACAGTTTGCTGGCCCTGAAAAACTTTTCCCCAGCTGAAGCTATCATGTTAAATTTGCAAATAGTTTTTGTCAACTCGAAAATGCATTTTTCGGCAAATAAACTATTTGTCCAAAATTTTTTGTCCTGCTCCAGTTTCAAGTCACAGTACTTTTGCAAGAAGATTGCTACTTGTATGAGGCTCAGAAGTGTCACTGAGAATAAATGTAGAAACTATTTTTCAAATACATATACAGGGCTTTGTCCTTCACTAGATTTTAGTATATCATCACCTTTTCGTCTTTGAGTGCTGAATCCCCACAGAATAAATGTATTGAAAACAATTAATTTTTTAAAATTAAATTAAATAAGAACAAGTGAGAAGTGGGCTAAATTTCAAAGGGATATTTTTGTTTTGGGATCCTGTGTTAGAACAAAGCTGAAAGAATGCTCTACTATTTTTATACCACTGGTATAGGAAAGATTAATATAAATCGTAAAGCTTAAAAGATGATTTTAGGTCTGTTGTCCCATGCATAATCTAAAAATCTTTATTAAACTGATGCTCAAACACACATTCTGTCCTAATTCTGTTGTTAGTCTTTAAATATTTACATATTTCCTTTCTAATAAATATTACCCAAGGAAAAGATTTTTTTAAAATTTTGTCAAACATTAAATAGAGCAACAACCGGAATTTAAGAAGTAACAGCATACAGAAACAACCAAGCCAACTAAGCGGATTTGTCTATGACTTCATCTAGCATTCTCACCTGGTACTCCATCTCTCACCCAATATTCAGTGTCTGTTTCACTACCATTTTCGTAAATGTTTGTAACATTGATAGGCTGCAGCAGCTGCATAATCTCCTTCAGGATGGCACGAGCTTTGTCACTGCCTGTAAAAGCCAGGCCCATCGGCATGAAGGTACCCGAATCAGACTCCATGACGATGTCAAAGTTGGAGATGTTACCCTAAACACATAAGAAACAAACATTTTAATGTTTATTTGCAGACTATTTTTGTAAGACTCCAAAATTTGCCATTTGCTATATGTTACTAACAGAGCATGCAATACCGAAAAATTAAAGAGAATGCAGACAAGAGATGTATATGAACTATATAAAACAAAAAGCCTCATCTCTCATATATGAATTGCTGATAAGGCTCTCCTTCCTGAAGCAACGTAAGACAGAAGGCTTTTATAAAATAGCCAGTCTGGTGGCACGAACCATTGCACTACTGATTAGTCCTCTTAACATCCCCACCCTTTTGAGGCGATTTAGAACTAGTTATACCTGAATTGTCTTGAAGGCACCTAACAGAACACACTCCATTCTCACAAGTTAGAGGTTTTGCTTTACACACATCTGGGAAATTCATGACTGCATAAGTGTTACAAGAAAAAAAAAGTGTTATTAAGCAGTGTGTCCCATGAATAATAGACCCATGCTAAATTGACTCGCTGGTAACTATGAAAATGATCTCACACAAATATTACCACCAATGAACGCTCAAAACCTGTCACCCTGCTGCCACAGGTTTTCTGAAGTTCAGCAATAGAATGTGCTGCGCATACTCAATGTGTAAAAGCAGCAGAGAATCCTGTGGCACCTTATAGACTAACAGACGTTTTGGAGCATGAGCTTTCATGGGTGAATACCCACTTCTTCAGATGAAAGCTCAATGTGCTATTTTTAATTGCTGTAACTTGGTTCTTTCAAGATCGAAGTATTTCAGATGTGGCAAAAATAAGAGTTCCTAATTCAGGAATAGGCATGCTAAAAGTTTTAAAAGAAAAGTGTTTGAGATATTTGAACACAAAGAAGTGTCTGAAAAGCAACTTAAATAAAGACTAAGTCCCTCTCCAACTGTTGGACAACAAAATGGCTAAACAAATTAAGATATTTTTGAAAATAATTAACTTCTCGGTTGAGTTGAAAAGCCTGAAAGGTTTCAACCTAGAAAGGGAAAAAAGTTACAACTAACTGGGAACAGAGAATTAGAATGGAAGTGTCCTCTCACCCTATCGCCAGTGCAATTGCACAGGTCATGGGTTCTCACCCTGGGGTCATGACAACCCTCCCTTTCCTTACGGCGAGTTGAGAAGAAGGACCAGAAAGTGCATTCTGTTGTAATGTGCTAACCGTATTGAAAAGGCTGAAAACCATGGCTATAGATGATAGAATGTGTAAGATGCTAAGCTTTAGATTTCAGGCTATGTTAGCTGTCAGTGATAGTATGAGAGAGTGTTCAGAACAGTTTTAAAACATTTCAGTCCCCCGGTGCCTGAACACAGATGTACAAGGTGTCACAGTTCCTGGGTAACTGCACCTGTATTCCCCTTCTGCAGTCTGCTCCAGGAGTGCCCAATCAGGTCTCAGGCCTCAAGCTATCAGCTGTCGCTAGTCCCACTCCCTTCTGACCAGGGTTTTAAGGCAGCACATCCCCCTGTCATACACAGTGATATCCTCAGCAGCTCTCACATGTATCCAGCCCCTTGCTCTTTACTTTCACTGCCAGAACAACGACAGGGTTTTTACCAGTGACCACACAGCTCTTAGAAAGCAAAATACATTTATTCTTAAGGCAAAAGCATCACAGAAAAAAACATATAAAATGATAAAAGGATTTAAATGCTCACTAATCATACCGGGACTCTCCCAGCTTCTACATGGGAAGTCTGTAAGGTCAAAGTCTTTTCAATCCTTCTGCAGAGATTGGAGCTACCCTACAACCAAAGGTCCTATTTGCTGAACCAAAAGGAAGGCCCTGAGTCTGTTTAAACTCAGCCTTTTATACCAGAAGTTTTTCTTTGTCCCCCAGCACCCTGAAAAAAGTTAAAATCAGTCCCTTCCATTCTTCCCCAGCAGGAGAAGCTTCAAAAGCTGGAAAATCTACATAGCCAGGCTTGGGATTTTGCATTAATTACCTCTTAGTGATCCCAGATCCCACTGGAAGCCCCACTCACCCCCAGTGATCCAAGATTGGAACGGAAATAGAGGGTGGTTTCCTGTGCTAAGTGAGCCAGGAAAACACAAACACATTTGTACTGGTACAAAGGGCTATTCTACCAGCTCAAACCGTGCGGCCCATCTCAGGCTTTCATGCTTTCTATGTAAAATACAATATGGTCCCCAAAGCTAACACAGGTGGCTGCAATATCTGTCATACAAGAGTTGCCAGTTAAAAGACAATATTTGCTACAGTAACCACCTTTCTCTCCCGTATTATGTGTAGGAGGGGAAAATCTGGGTATCATTCATACTACCAATCTGGCAAATGCTAATTTTTTAATGCTGACCATTGTACCAAATTTGGCCTGTAATAGAAGCATTTCAAACACCGGCTCTTGAGCAGCTCCACTGGATGCCTGTAAAGCACTGGCTATGTCTTCAAAACAATAACTCTGCTCAAAACAGTACTCATATTTAGAGCTCTACCAAATGTACAGTCCATTTTGGTCAATTCACAGTTATGGATTTTTAAAATAATAAATTTCATGATTTCAGCTATTTAAACCTGAAATTTCATGGTGTTACAATTGTAGGGGTCCTGACTCAAAAAGGAGTTGTGGGGGTTGCAGTACAGCTATTCGTAGTTCTGCGCTGCCGCTGGCAGCAGAACGGCCTTCAGAACTGGGCAGCTGGAAAGCAATGGCTGTTGGCCAGGACTCAGCTCTGAAGGCAGAGCCACCATCAGCATCAGCAGAGGAGTAAGGATGGCATGGTATAGTATTGCCACCCTCACTTCTATGCTGCTGCCTTCAGAGCTGGGCCCTCGATCAGCAGCCGCCACACTCTGGCTGCCCAGCTCTGAAGGCAGCAGCGCAGAAGTAAAGGGTTGCATGGTATGGTATTGCCACCCTTACTTCTGCACTGCTGCTGGTGGAGCGCTGCCTTCAGAACTGGGCACCTGGCTAACAGCCACTGCTCTCTGGCTACCCAGCTCTGAAGGCAGTACAGAAGTAAGGATGGCAATACCACAACTTCCCTAAAATAACCCTGTGACCCTCCCTCACAACTCACTTTTGGGTCAGGACCCCCAATTTGAGAAATGCTGGTCTCCCCTGTGAAATCTGTATAATATGGGGTAAAAGCGCACAAGAACAGATTTCACGGGGCAGACCAGATTTCATGGTCTGTGATGTGTTTTTTATGGCTGTGAATTTGGTAGGGTGCTGCTCATGTTACAAGGGGTTTCTAGTGCAGTAAGAGTGATCGATAACATGTAAATGAATTGAGACAGACTATTTGTGGCTGGTAGAGAGAAATGTTGGTGTGAATGGAAGAATGAATATGGGGAAAAAGATTATCTGAAAGGCAAAATTAGCCACACCAAGCAAATGTCAAGATATCAGCAACACTGGTGTGCAGAAAAGACCACTTAACCATTGCAGAATTATTTTTTAAGTTGCTGCTATGCCATTCTTCAATTGCTTTCTATTTATATAAATGTTCACATATGTTTTCAATATTAAACTGACAAAATGAACCACCCACAGTATACAACACTGCCCTTTTCCTCCTCTTTTATATTGTAACTGTTTAATTGTTAGCACATGCTGGAGGGGCATGAAAACAGAATGTCTTTGCAAAACCAGATCGGGGTGGGGGTGGGGAGGAAGAAAGAGGCCACAAAGGTTAGAACTGCTCTTTATCCTTGAGAACGCTATCTTTTTAAAGCATTTTGTCCATTAGAATGTAATGACTAATTGCATGTATATGCAAAGTGGATTTAGAAAACAATAGTAACATAGGCTCCACAAGAGGTGGTCTGGGCTGATTTCACCACACCAACTTGAGCATCTGTAATAAGATACTAAGGTTCCTATGTATGAGGGAAGAAATATGTTTCATGTAAGACTATCCTTTATTTCCTTTAGATGGTGCAGAGGTAACTGCTGTTTATCAAAACAGGCTGAGACTGCATTTTGTTCTCATAAGTAAACACTGGAATATAACTGTAGGATTACAGAATAACTGTGGGCTCAACTGTTCCCTCCACCTCTCCCTGTACTCATATGCAAGTTCATTAAAAACTCAGGCTACTGAGATAATCACTTTTGTCAGGGGCCAATGTATTTGCTGCAACTTGCAATAATGCAACATACTTAATGGTATAATTCTCACCATGATACACAGCACAGAGAATTAAATGAAACACACTGGCTCCTGTTAATGGGAGCTGCCTGCCTAACTCTCTTCACACTAATGACATTTATCCTTTACATTCCTGTGACTTGATCCTGTACATAAACTAGATTTAATGTGGGATGAATGTGCCACAAAAGAGGTAACTTCTTTCTGGCTTATTACGTCTATTGCTTACATTGAAACTTTGAAATGCATCAGCATAGAGTTTATTGCTTGCATATGCAAATAGACTGATCACTGCCTGTATTTTCCCTCATTTATTTTTAAATATGTATTCTTACCAAACAAAGCTAAAACACATTTTAAGCTTATATCCCCTCCTCCCTTTCAACCCATAAGGCAAGCAGTTAAAACCATGAAATCACAGCCAAGTCCATTCAATCTATAAAAAGAACCAAAACATCTGGATCTCATACAACTATGAAGGTATTGATTCTGTCAGAAAGGTAACAAGCCCCACTAAGACCAAGAACTGGGAATCCTAGTCAGCCAGGAAGTCAACTGTTTAGTTAAAAAAAACCCCTTAATATTTAACAGGGATGATGATGGTTTGTCAGGCATGAGACTCAAACCATGTTCTCAAAGTCTCATGACTTATCTACTGAGTCACTGAGTTTCCTCTTTCAGAGCTGCAGCACTGGGAAACCAAAACTCCCAGATTAAACAAGGGGTGGGGTGGAGCAAGCTGTTCTAAAAGACTTTGGCAGCATTTGGGCTATTTAAAATACACTTATCTCCTTTCTATAAACCTGAGAATCCTAAAGATAATTTGGAAGAAAGAAAGAAGAGTCCAGTGGCTTAGCTGTTCTTGACTGGTTCTACCACATGTCCTAATTTAGAAGACTCACTACTTTACAAGGAAAGCACTAGAGTTTCCTTTTACGACAAAATATTGCCCTTGACTTGCTGGTTAAATATTTGTTCCAGTATATGGGACATGATGCGAGTTTGGCAGTCTCCCTCAAGTTTTCTTCTACTGAATTACACTTAGCATTAGGAAACACCTACACTTGTATGTAAGGATTTGATCCTAAGCAATTTGGATCTAAATATAGTATTGCAATAACCTTCTCATACTAGATATAATCAAATGATAATCACCTCACTCAAGTAACTATATACATGTCTAAATCAACACAACAGGTTTGTTAGCCTGGTAACCAAGGGTATGGAAAATGTTGTATGAAAATATGCTAAAAGCCTCAGTGTGTAACTTGCAGGTAAAAAAGAAAACCGAACGGATTACTTTTAAAACTCATATATCACTATAATGTCAATTTGAGTTGCTATTTTTAGCCAAACTCAGTTAATAAAGCAAAATGGCATAAATGGAAACTGAAGAAAAAATTCAGAACAGCTGTCAGGAAGTAGAGATGAGCTGGTCTCAGAATACAGTATCTGGCAACCACAAGTAGAAAAGCACAATTCATACTCCAAAAGAGCGAGGACAGCAGAAGTCCAGGGAAGTGTGACTTGGAATATTTCCATACAAGTTACCCTGTTATTAAATGGGAGAACCTTCCTGTGAGGCATTGTACAAGGAGGATTCTTTGCCCCTCTCAATAGTCAAGTGAAAGATTTTTCTGTTGCACTTAGCTGGACCTATGTTTTGTACCTCTAGACCAAGGGTTGGGCAACGTTTCAGAAGTCGTGTGCCGAGCCTTCATTTATTCACTCTCATTTAAGGTTTCGCGTGCCAGTGATACATTTTAACGTTTTTAGAAGGTCCCTTTCTATAAGTCTCTAATATATAACTAAACTATTGTTGTATGTAAAGTAAATAAGGTTTTTAAAATGATTAAGAAACTTCATTTAAAATTAAATAAAAATGCAGAGCCCCCGGGCCGGTGGCCAGGACCTGGGCAGTGTGAGTGCCACTGAAAATCAGCTCATGTGCCGCCTTCAGCACACGTGCCATAGGTTGCCTGCCCCTGCTCTAGACCAGTGGTTCTCAACCTATTTATCATTGTGGCGCCTGGGCCGCAGATTGAGAACCACAGTGTGCTCCCCACCCTCCGAGCCCTCCCATAGACCCCTATGTTCAGTGCCTCCCACACAGAAATCCCTCCACAGAGCGGGGCCAGGAGTAGAGCCTTGGGCAGGGGGCCAGGTGGCACCCCGGACCCCTGACCTGGACCGAACTGTGAAGCAGGGCAGCCAGACGGCAGCCCAGATCCCGACATTGTGGGGCTGGGAGCCCCAGACCTTGGACCCTACCATGCAGGGATGGCCGACAGCCCTGGGCCCCAAACACCCGCTGTGTGAGGCTGGGTGACAGACCTGACTTCAGACATTGCGGGGCCGAGTGGCAGTCCCGATCCCAGACCCCTGCTGTAGATGGCTGGGTGGCAGCCTCAGACCCCTGCTGTGTGGGGCCAGCCAGCAGCCCAGATCCCAGACCCCCACCACAGTAGGCTGGGCAGCCCACACCCTACTGTGCTGGGCAGCCAGGAACCCAGACCCAGCCACGCGGCCCAGCAGCCTTCAGCACACAGCTTGTCTGCAGCTCTCAAACTATGGGGCAGGCCTCCCAAGGGAGGCATGGGAATGTGTCAAGGGAGGCATGAGCTGTGTGCCCTCCAAACCCCTCGGTCCCTGCCTAGAGCACCTTCCTGCATCCCAAATTCGTCATCTCTAGCCCCACCCCAAATCCCTCGCCCTCCACACATCCAAACCCATCCGCAACCTGAAGCCCCCTCCCGCACCCTGAACCCTTCATTTCTGGCCCCACTCCAGAACCCGCATCCCCAGCCAAGAGTCCATACCCTCTCCCAAACCCCGAACCCCTGCCTCAGCTCGGAGCCCCCTCCCATACTCTGAACCCCTCAGCTCCACCATACCCAGCCCACAGCCCCTTCCTGCACCCCAAACTCCTCATTCCTGGCCCCACACCAGATCTCATCCCCCCAGCTGGAGCCCTCACCCCCTCCCGCACCCCAACTCCCTGAGCCAGCCCAGTGAAAATGAGTGAGTGAGCGAGGATGGGGAGAGTGAGCGACAGAGGGAGGGGGGATGGAGTGAGTAGGGGCGGGACCTCAGCGAAGGGCCAGAGAAGGGGGCAGGGCCTCAGAGGAGGGCCAGGGAGGGGGGCGGGGCAAGAGTGTTCAGTTTTGTGTGAGTAGAAAGGTGGCGACCCTAATCTTTGCTCCATAGAGTTTAGTGACAAAATTCTCATTGACTTAAATAAGGTCCAGATTTCACCTATAATCTTTTACTTAATTATTACCATTTTGCTTGGTGAAGACAAATTACCAATATGTCTATGTGTTTTGTAGGTGTATTATTGTTTCTCTCTGTCTGGCAACCCTCACAGACAATACAATTTGTTATTGTGTGTTTTGAGTGTCAGTCTCAATTGATATAAACTGCAAAAGGAAAAGGAGATAGTATTAAGAATAGCAACATGCTACATACAGTAGCCCTGAGATTACCCATGGCCTTATTTGTGGCTATTTTTTCTCTTTTGACCATTTTAGTATAGTATAGTATAGCTTTACCAATGAGAGATTTTTTTTATTCAGACCTGGATACTTATTATATACAAGCCCCTCTATTGCTGAGGAGTAGAAATAATCAACATTTTCTGAATGTTATTTTTTTAGTCATTGGCCTTTTTACAAATATACCTCTACTCCGATATAACATGACCTGATATAACACGAATTCGGATATAATGCGGTAAAGCAGTGCTCGGGGGGGGGCGGGGCTGTGCACTGTGGTGGATCAAACAAGTTCGATATAATGTGGTTTCATCTATAATGCGGTAAGATTTTTTGGCTCCCGAGGACAGTGTTACATCCAGGTAGAGGTGTATTTTCTTCCAAAATACTGTCAACGTTGTTGAAGTTTTTCAATTAAAAAAATTGTGGCTTTTTTCATTTTACCCACAAATTTTTATGGAAAACATCAAACTGGTTAACAATTTTTTAAGTTTCTTAAATCATGGGTTTTTAGTAAATGAAATTTTTTGATAACATTTTAAATAATATTTTTAATAAAATTGATTTTTGGAACAATTCCAAACAAACAATACTTTCACATTTCCTTATCTTTTGCAAAAATAGACTTTCATTATTCAGCCAGTTCTGCTCATGAGCCATTGCAGTAAAATGAAACTGAAGTATTGAGGAAAAACAAAGTAGGAGCAAACAGAACATGTGTTCCTTTTCAGCTCTGTCATCTGAGACCCCTTTCTACAGGTGGAGCTTGTTTATCCCTTTCTCTCTTCGTTAGCAAACAGACAAACTTTGTTTCTTTCCATAAGCCCTTCACAATCTGCCCCCAACTTCCAGACAAAAGAGTCCTGAAGTAACTGTAAAGCAGCCTATGTCCCCCAGTGACAAGATGGTAGCTAAAGCTGTGGAAAAAATCAATGGCAGAATCGGTTTTTCAGACACTGTAAATGCTTATCCAATGCACATCCCGGCAGTAGCTTTACATCAGCTTGCCTGTAACCTGGGGGCAGAAAGCCATCCATCCACAAAAGCTGTCTCCCCGTTAACTCCAGTGAGCCTTTGGATGGAAGGGCAGGCGGGGAAGACTTGATGGTTCCTCCAAGGAGTCAGGGTGTGTTGGCAGCTGCAGACTGGAAGCTGAAGAGAGATCAACAGGCTGCTAATACACACTTTGAGTCTGTCTTCCTTGCAGCTGAGGTTTATGAACAATAAACAAATTGAGCCCATATTTACTATTAAATATTCAATGTTCTACCGGGCAATGCTATCCAGGGCCCAATAGACACAGTCTACTAGGTATTACTTATATTTTAAGTGTTTGTCAGGGATACACTAACTATGTGAGTGCCCTTTCTTGGGTAAGTCCCACTAAAGGGGTACAACAAGAAGCCTATGGGACAGATTCTCCAGTCTGCCTGGTTTATCTTGAGGCACTTGTGCACAAAGTGAATTTAAAGCATACATAGGCTTGCACTGGAGAATACTCCAGGTGTAGGTGGATTCCCTACCAGTGCAAATCTAGCTGAGGTGGCTTCTGCTACCCAGAGTAAAGGGAGGGAAAGGGTGTATCACAGGGGGTGGGGAGGGGAGGTGGGGGAAGGGAGGTCACAGGAAGGGAGGGGAGGGGAGGGAAGGGAAGGGAAGGAGGCATGGTGGAGTGAGGTTCTACTAAACCTGATGTAGTAAGAGGAGGCCCAGAGATATAAACCTTGGTATCAGAGGCCCAGTATGAGGCCTGAGACCTGAACTACAGTAATGATCAAGACTTTGCTAACATAAAGCAAAGTTAAGCTGTGAGCCAGAGGCAGGCCCTGCACACAGAAGCTGGCAAGGAAAGGGCTGATGCTGCAAAAAGAGACATATCTAAAAGGTACTGGATACCAGATATCAGAACATTTGCATACTTGTACATTCCACACAGATAACAAGGAACAAGCTGACTCATCCAAATGACAGGGCCAAAAGGGTAATATAATGGATAGAGTTGTTTTGTTCGAACCAACATGTACAAGGTGAGAGGTGGTACCTTACTACGTAGAGGGGTTGCCCCTCAATATGTCAGGAGTGATGTGTAACTTATTTGTATCTGTGTATAAGAATGCATCCCTGGGGCGGTGTCTTTGTCTGGCCTAGGGGGCAGTGGAAAATTCCGCCACTGACTGAGCGGAGTCCATTGTCAGGGAGCACATATGTACTAGCTAGCAGCACCTTAGCAGCACCTTGGACTTCTATGCCGGGGAGATGGAGACTGTTTTTCTCTTCGACAATAAACCTGGCCCAGGTGCCTTCGTACCTTACGAGAGTCTTTGGTCAATGGGGGCTCTCTTGGGGTCTGCTGTGTCAGCTATCTGTGCAGACCCGGGGCAGCACACAGAGGGAACAGGCACGCAGCCAATTGATATCAACATTGAACAGAGCAGAGCATCGATGCCACCTGATTCCCTTCTGGCTTTAAGTACCTGAGGGGCATTTTTTCAGCAATGTAAATTAAAATTGCCCATATGCTGCTTAACTTATGCTGAGACTATGCAGCTGAGAATCACAAAGCCACAATTCGCTCCTTGTCAGTCCTCATTTGGGTACAGTGGAGAATCAATCTATTTTTGCGTTTTATAAAAGCCTGCTTTTCCTTTAAGGTCTCCTTTGGAAAATAATCACAATTTAATATTAAGAAATGCATATTATAGCTCACTAAAATCACTGTCATGCAAATATAATTGTTCATGTAATTATATCTACATTCAACTCATTAGCACAATAAGTGATAGTAATAAATATTAATTGTGATTGTAGAAAATTAAGTGGAAGTGGCTTTTTCTTTTTTGCATCTTTATGTGTGAATATCTTTTCTTATCTGTTTCTTCCATTCTCATCCTGGTGACTCACAAACAAATGCTTAAATAGAGATATCAAACTGATCTCCCTAACACAGATCTCCATGTTACATTATTTGCCTAAAACATATAGAACAATATAAGTGAGGTGGAGGTCATACCATTGCTAAAATAAGCACTCAAAAAACGATTAGCTGAAGCCTGAGGCATAAAACCTATTTGTCTTTCACTCTTATCTTTTTTCCTCTCCTGCATTATTATCTTCTCCTTTACTGCAGCAGCCATGTATTGATAAAAAAAACAAAACAAAAAAGAAAAACAGAAAAAAACTCTTCCCGTTCATTTTAAAAAAGGTCATCTGACCTGTTTTTGCAGGTACAGAACCACAACAAACACACACATAGCTGTGCAACAAGATATGAAATAACATGCTCATTGCGACTCCTTAGCACACACATCCTGCATTCTTAATGAAAGGAAAGCAGGGGTTATTAGATTCTTAGAGTTTTCATCAAGTACCTAAAAGGAGAAATCCTATTATCCTCATCTCAGCAGCAAGAGAGAGCAACAGTAGCCTCCTTACTCTCAAGCCATCTGATTCCCTTGTGTGTGTGTGTGCATGCAAATAAGGACCACATTTCAGATATCAAAGTTTTGAAAATTTCTGTTAGCAGGAATAACCAAGCAGGGCCAAAGATCAAATCTTTTTTCTAATAAATACAAAAGTAAATCAAAATAAGTTGCTCCCATTAGTATCTTTGATACAGTCAAGTTTTAATCTAAACATTACAACAATGGACAACAGGTGCATTACAGCCTAAATTGTTTTACGTTACTTACCTCGAGATAGCAATATTACTACATAGATTTATTATAAGAGAGTTTTCTTTAAGATGATTTGAGTTAAATTTACACTTCGTGTAATGCTTCCAATGATTTCGATGGAATTACAAGAGTATGAATTTGGCCCATTGTCTCTTAATTGTAATTTTCTGAGTTTTCCAGTTGCAGAGATTGTAGTCAGTGTTGTAGCCAGGCTGGTCTAAGAGGATATTAGAGAGACAAGGTAGGTGGGAAAAAGAATTCTCTGTAAGCCCAAAAGCTTGTCTCTCTCACCAACACAGGTTAGTCCAATAAAAGATATTACCTCACCCACCTGGTCTCTCTAATTGCAGAGATACTTTAGTTTCCCTTGGAGACTCCTTGTAATATCTCTATTCCTAAATAAATATGATTTGCCACTCATGTTTTCTCAAATTTATCTACAGAAAGAGCCACAATATGGGTGCTAATAACCCTTATTATGGCAAGTTCCTTCCTCTTAGCCTGTGTAATTCGGAAAGAGTGGCAGTATTTGTGACATTTTGTGGTTTTAGATTTTTTTTTTTTATTACTTGTATAAAACCTAGGAGCTATACAATCAGGGCCCACTGCATTCGCAACTGCACAAACACTAAACACCAGTCCCTGCCCCGAAGACTTAGGGCATGTGATAGGGCATGACTCACCACTGTGGCGTCTCCTGCTGACTGTCCAGGGAATTAGCGCTGCACCCTCTTCTGGTGGTGTCTCACCTGCCGTCACCTCCGTTCCTGGACCCACATCACTCCCAGACCAGGGCGTCCACTTCAGTGACACTGTCCTCCCGCTGTGCCACACACTGTTCCCCGCCCTTCCAGGGGGACATGCAGTCTACTGTCTGGCCACTCCCTTCAGCGGCAAACTGCAGACCACGGTCCAGCCACTTCCTTCAGTGGCTCCAGCACCCTCCATGCCCTTGCATCAAGGCCTCAGTCTGCAAATCTCTGCAACCTGCCAGGAGCTGCCTTTAGCTCTCACGGTCTCTGCCTGCAGCAGTGCTCTGTTCAGGGTGCTTGCTGCCCTCCCTTTCCAAGGCAGCCAGTCCTCCTCCCTTCTCAAGCTCCAGGTCCTGCAGCCCTTCTTATATGGGCCAGCCTGGCCCTGATTGGCTGCTCCTATAAGCTCTTCTGTGATTCACTGCCTCCTGCGCAGCCTTCCTAGGGCTGTTTTTAACCCCTTTTCTGCCAGTGTGGGACAGATGCCTCATTACAGGGCCTGATTCTCATTTACACCGCAACTGTCAGAGTAAAGGGGCCTCAGTAAAAATGAGAATCAGGGCCTTTAAGATCTAGGAATCAGTCTCAATTTAAAAGCAACGATCATTTTGGCTGGTAATACTTTTATGAGCAATGGTACTGGTGATTCAGTATGCAGACCTCTATCATTTGAGTTGATACTAAGCAAGTGCCTTAGTATGGTGTTGGTAATGGACACCGCACTGTTGGAGGTACTGTTTTTCAGAGGCAGCACCTGACCAGCTATATTCATATATTAAATATACTGTGGCACTTTACCCTGGTGTCCTGGCCAAAACCCTATAGGTGCTGTGATAGGGCTTATCCCTACCACCTATTAAAAAAAATATTAAATATTCAAAAGCCCTGAGGTAAAAGGGTACACAGGGAGTAGCTTAGGCTCCTGTGAAGGAGGCCCCGAGGTAGGGTCAGTTAAGAATACTTTAGTGGAGCCTAAGAGGTACTGAAGAGTGGTTAGACCAGCAAATAAAGGAGAAGCTTGGAGGATCTAGGGAGAAGCCAGAGAACCAAAGGGAGACTTATTTAAACACAAGCTGTGGGAAAGCAGCACATGGGGCTTGAAGGTAGGACGAAGCCGAGGGAACCTGTAGCATGTCTGAAAAAGCAGAGCTAGCTCCTTAATACAGGGTCCCTAGGTCACAACTCAGACTAGAGGGTCCCCCTGAGGAAGGGGCTTGCCAGCCCAAGAAAAGAAATATTGAACTAGGGTGAGACTGAAGACTGACCCCAAAGGACAAGCCAAGGAATAGGCCGAGGGTGGGGGAGGAGCAAAGGCTCTTTTGTGTTGGGACGTTTTGTGAACTTTCAAGTCAGACCTTTCTGTTATTCTGGAAGGGGACTGAACTTTGTGAGACTTGGCCAGCAGTGTGAGTCACAGAAGACCCAGTGAGAGATAGATGGGCTTGTAGGAGGTGCCAAAGACAAGGACGTCTAGTATCATTGCACCCTGACAGAAGAGGGCGCTACAGGTGGTGAGTACACTACTTTACAGGTGCCATTAGGTTGGGGTGCAAAGGGAATGAGAGACTCTCCGTAGAACACTAAATAGCCTGTACACCCCTCTCACTAATGCATCTAGTGCACAGATACTGCAATAATGGGAGCCACAGAAATACTTGAGAGTGTTACAAACAAAGCTACACATAGGCCTATGAGTTACTTACTACTAAAACATTATCTCCCTGTAGCTATATCATCTTTATTCTGTTGCTACACCAACTATATCAGAATTGTACGATTTCCACTAGGGTAATGTCGTCCTTCAAGGGTCTATTTGCCAGAAAATAAATATTCTTGAAACCTAAAACTAAATGGACAAAGCAAAAAAGTAATCAATTCAATTCCATTTTATGCAGCTAAACTGTATATACAGAATCTTTAAAATCATACATCTACAGTACAGTAACTCCTCACTTAATGTTGTAGTTATGTTCCTGAAAAATGTAACTTTAAGCAAAACAATGTTAAGCTAATCCAATTTCCCCCTAAGAATTATGTAAATGAGGGGGTTAGGGTTCCAGGGATTTTTTTTTCACCAGACAAGCCTATATATTATATTATGTGTATACACACACACACACACACACACACACACACACACACACACACACACAGTATAAGTTTTAAAGAAACAATTTAATACTGGTACACAGTGATGATGATTGTGAAGCTTGGTTGAGGTGGTGAAGTCAGAGGGTGGGATATTTCCCAGGGAATGCCTTGCTGCTAAATGATGAACTACCAATTGGCTGAGCCCTCAAGGGTTAACTCTCACACTCTACAAGGCAGCAGGAATGGAAGGAAGGGAGACAGCATCGCAGACAGAGATAGAGACACACACCGTGTGTGTGTGTGAGAGAAAGAGACGTGCATTTCCCCTTTAAGTATACTGCCTTGTTAATTAGCTCAGCTTGCTGAGATCGCAGCTGCTGCCAGCAAGCTCCCTCCATCCTGAGCCCTGTTGTGTGTCCTCCTGCTCTATGAAAGATGGGATAAGCGGGGTGCAGGAGCAGGGGCAGGGGGACGCCCTGACATTAGCCCCACGCTTCCTCCCCTCGCCCCTGCACAGCAAGTAGGAGTCTCGGGGAGCAACTCCAAGGCAGAGAGCAGGAGCAGCACATGGTGGTGGGGCGGGAGGGACAGCTGTAATTGCTAGCCTCCTGGGCAGCTGCTGCATATGGAACTCAGGGGAGCAGGGAGCTGATAGGGGGAACTGATAAGGGGGCTGCTGGTCCACCCTGGTTCCAAGCCCCCACCAGCTAGCTGCAACGGGCTGCTCTTCCTGCAAACAGTTGACAAAGCAGGTGGCTGCCAAACGAAGTTAGAAGGGAGAATTACACAACTTTAAACAAGCATGTTCCCTAATTGATCAGCAATGTAACAACGAAACAATGTTAACTGGGACGACTTTAAGTGAGGAGTTACTGTACTTATACTTGTTCAGCTCTATTATCTTCATTATTCTACCCTGCCACATGGGAATAGTGCATTTACACTCTCACAAACATTTCAATTTCAAGGAAATCCATGTCCCATTCTGCTGACATACAGTACCTTTAAAATATTTCTTTTGTTTGACTTTTAATCATAACCACCAAGAAGTAGTTCAGGCTATCATAATCTTATTGCCCGAAATTTGCACAATAAATCATTAAAAGGTTAAGATATTTTTCATGCTCAAATAGAATGTACAGAATTAATTTGCTTTATTTGGTTACTATGTATAATGAGGATTTCTTGTAGGCAGATTAACAAGAAGGGGAAAAATAAATACAAATGAGATTCTTACTTATTTTTTCCAATTAAGTATTAAATGCATATTAGGTTAAACTGTGCAGTCTTCTTAAAACATCAAGAGCTGAACTGCAATAGTATAACAAAAATTGACATAATTTTTTCTGCCAAATTAAAAGTTTGTTAAGTATCATTCGCCGCCTTTATTTGCTAATTTGATTATTAAATGTAATCATCTACATCAATCCACCTAAAACCAAACAAGACTAGCCACAGAGTACAAGCACAGACTTCTTGGCAGAGCATGGGAACAGAATGACATGATTCCATATAGCAGTAACATTTCTATTTTAAGAGACTACTAGGCTAGCCCTGGCAGATCCTATTCTCTTTATAGAGTGAAAATGGATGATATCTTCACCATCTGCTTTGGCAATGTCCCCTTTAACAGCATCATGCATATAGTACAGTGTGTCTGCTGTGTCTCCATCTTCTGCATACATGGATTTTTGTAAAGGATTTACATAAAATTCTTGTTATATAGTCTCCTGTTTTGTTACTACTTAGTCCATCTGAACACCGTAGTGTCAGTGATCAATCCAGCATTTAAGAGACACTATCCTCCTCCAATGATACCACAGCAAGCCTATCCAATTGTCCTCTTTGACATATCTACCAGCTGAGGGCTTGTCTACTTGGGGAGTTTAATTCGCAGTGAGCTACCTTTTGTAGTCAAAACTGTGCAGTTTAGACATGGCCTCACTCATGTTACTGAAGGTTAAACCACCCCCTTCCCATGTAGACAAACCCTGATAAGTCTAAAATGTCCTAATATTGTTGATATAATAGGTGCGTAGGAATCCACATTATCCAATGCCTATTTTAAAGCACACTAGTAAAGAAGCAAATTGGGACCCACTCCCACTGTTCCTTATATGGCACCATTGTGATGTTAACTCAAGCCATTGAATGTAGTGGAAAACAATGATATAATCTGATTTAATTCCATTTATTTTTTCATAGTGAATTTTTAATTCTGTGCCTCCCTCTCAAAATGAAACCTCCAGTTATTTGTTCTTTTAAGTTAAATAATGTTATGAGCTAAGTGAAACCTTGTTATGGGCTGAATTAAAACCTCATTCAAATAGATGTATGAATGAATCTCCCATTCAAAACAGCTGTAAGAGACAGTTACGTGGCTACACCTCAAACAAAAAATTATAGGATCTGCCCAAAAGATAGGTCCGTTGTAGTGGGTTCGGCTAGGTATTGTGTGAAGAGGCAGGTGCGGACGGGAGAGAACACACAAAAAACTGCAAAAGAGACTGAAGGAGCAGCTGAAATCACAATGGCTGACTAGAAGAAACCTGGGAAGAGGTTTTTGAGCAAGTTGCAAATAGTGTAAGTTGAAAAGAGTGCTCTTGGTGCTGTGAGCAAAAAGAAGCTGTTTCCTGCCATTTGATGACTTCTGTGTTCAGAGACACAAGACTTTGTGCATTCTTTGCAAATAAACAAGACTTAAGAGAAAATACCAGACTCCACCTATTTCTACATCCCCCGAGCCCTGAAATTCAGCTAGCTGCTTGGGTCAAAAAAGGAGCAAACAGGTGTCAAGAGAGGGATCCAGTATCTGGGGAGACAGCTTGTGAGCTGGTATTCCTGTTAACTGAACATCGAACAAATAATGGAGATGCTTGCAAAAATCAAAAACAGCCAGTGGGATTTAAAACAAGAGCTGGTGAATTTTCAAAAGGAATTCAGACAAGACCTGCAACAAAAGCTGGAGATGTTCCGGAAAAGGCTCAGAGAGGATTTGTAGGCTGAGATGAGCTCTATGTTGGAGCAGCAACTATGAAGTACCTGGACAAATTGGGAAACCCAGCTGCAAAACACCCAGGCTGGAACAGTAACAGGGATTCATGAGATGACCAGCAAATTATCTCAGTCGTACACCAGAAAAACTGGAGACGAAGCAAGTTTTGGCCAACTTGGAACTTGCTAACAGAGATGAGCTGCAGCCAGGACTCGTGGAGCTAAAAACTCAGATACATAAGGAATTCAAAGACTCGATGATCACGGTGGATGGCAGCTACCTGGATGATTAATTGAACCAATCAGAGGACTAGGGTTAGAACTGGACATTAACAACAGTTTTCTACCTCCTTGGTTACTCACAGAGGCCCAGAGGGGAGAGGTCAGGCTGTCCCAGCTGAAATAGTCCAAAATCCCACCCACTATCTTTGAGGGAAAAACTCTCTGGGAGGTTATTTGGTTCAATTCAATGTTATATAGTAGCTCAAATGAGTGGCTGGGAAGAAGGACAAAAACGGGGGTTACTAGCAGCCAACTTTGGTGGCCCAGCTCTGATTGTACTGCAGAGCTTATCACCAGAAATGAGACTGAGTTATCCAGATCTGGTGCAAGCTCTTGACATGCAGTTTGGAGTTAGTCATTGATCTAAGCTGCCTGGGGCACAGCTAAAAGCTAGAAAGAGAGGACAGAAGAAAACCCACCTGAACTGGCTGAGGACTGGCAGAGACTTGTGCTCCTGTCATACCCAGATACCACCAAGGCCTTTCAGGATAAACTGGCGATAGACAGAGGACAGCAACAAAAATGATAAAAGGCTAAGAAAACTGGGCATGTTTAGTCCTGAGACAAGAAGACTGAGAGGGGACCTGATAACAGTCTTCAAATATGTTAAGAGCTGTTATAAAGAGGATGGCGATCAATTGTTCTCTATGTGCAATAAAGGTAGGAAAACTAGTACCAGGCTTAATCTGCAGCAAGGGAGATTTAGGTTAGATATTAGGAAAAATGTTCTAACTACATGGGTAGTTAAGTTCTGGAACAGGCTTCCATGGGAGGTTGTGGAATCTTGATCATTGGAAGTTTTTAAAAACAGGTTGGACAAACACCAGTCAGGGTTGGTCTAGGTTTACTGGGGTCTGCCTCAATGCAGGAGGCTGGACTAGATGGCCTCTTCAGGTTCCTTCCAGCCCTACATTCTATGATTCTGACAGTTCTGTTAAAAGCTCATTGTGACAGTCTATACCCCTAAGTTCATTCCTTTTACAGACTATGTTAAATTTTTTACAAAGCATACTGTGTGAAGTGTTAGTGGCATTTTACCTTTTACTTCCTTGTAACCAATTCTGACTTCTATGCCTCATTATTTGTAGTCACTTAAAATCTATCTTTCTGTAGTTAATAAATTTGTTTTATTGTTTTTATCTAAATCGGTGTCTGAATTGAAGTATTTGGGAAACTTCATTTGGGATAACAAGATTTGCGAACATAATTTTCTATTAATAAAATGACAGAGTTTATATGAGCTTGTATTGTCCAGGAGGGTGCTGGGCAGCACAAGATGCATATTTCTGGGAGAAGTCTGAGACTGGGAGTTTGCTGGTGTTGCCCTGCAATGTAATTCATGGGTGGTTGGCTGTAGCACTCATACGGTATAGCTGCGAGTGATTTATATGCTGGACTGTGTGAGAGCAGACCAGGAATGGTTACACTCACAGTGAAGCAGTGTAAAAGGCACTGTGAGCTGGAGAACTGAGGGGACACAACTATCAGTCCAGATTGTACCTGAGGTAACATCACACTAGTACTCTGCCACAAGGGTCTAGAGAAAGCCTCCCTCCCTGTTCAGGAAACAAGCTGAAGGGGTAAAGTTTGGAGGTACGAAGACAGCCTCACAGTTTTTGTTTGTGACTGGACAGTTAAACAATAATAATGGGAGTTTGTCTACACAGTGTGTAATAGGATCTGTGATGTGTATAGGTATAGTTGATACATGTTCAATCATAAAAGAGTTATTAGACCAGACATGATAAGAAAATAAGGGAATAGGGGATCCAGAACTGAACTGCCTAATTAGTCTCACATGGAGATAATGACTGGCACAACAGCACCCATCTAAAAATTGGGTTTGACAATTGGACCTTAAATTTAAGCAAGAAGTCTGGGTAGCTGAAATAGTGGATGAGCAAGTAATTGGCTTAGATTCCATTATGGCTGATAACGGTGTAATCCATGCCAGGAAAAGTGTCTTACGGAGTCTGTTCGTGGAAATTCCCTTTAAAGATATGGCCAAAGTGAGACAAATGGTTTGTAGATAACTGGTGTGCAGTGAACTAATTGTCCTGCTCCGAGGGCATAAACCATTACAACAGCTACATGCTGTGGTAGCTTTCTAGCCAGGAAAAGATGGGGAATGGCTGAAACCTGTTCTGAGAGCCAGAGTTTCACGGGAATCTTAGCTGCTAAAGTTCTTGTGGCTACAAAACAAGAATTAATCCCTGTTTGTTTGCTGAATGTTTCTGACAAGCAGCAAATAGTAAAAAAAAACCAAACCAACCAAACAAAAAAACTGCAGTTGCAAAATGTCAACCAATGGATCTGTTAAATACTGCTATAGAAGAAAACTGCAAGGGGGAAAGTGAGTTCCCAGAGTTTTTACTGGACTTGATCCTGAGCAGTGCTGTACACTTAAATGGGGAACAGCAGAAGAGTCTAAGAGTTTGTCGTTAAGAATCAGGAGTTGTTCTCCTGAGCCAATAAAGATATAGGTTGTATTACACTGATTCAGCACAAGATTGATACTGTGGGAAATCAACCCATTAAACAGCCACCTCAGCAGTTACCAATAACAAAAAAGGGAAGAGATACTCCCGGCATTGAGGAAATTTATCAGGAAGGCTCATTGTGTAGGTAAGAAAAAGGATGGCAGCACCGAATTCTGTGTGGACTATAAAAAATTAAATGAAATCACATCAAAGGTTTCTTATCCGTTACCACAAACAGATGATACCCGGGATGCTATAGCAGTGTCAGCTTGGTTTTTCACAGTGGATGTTAAAAGTGAGTATTGGCAAGTAGAGGTGGATCCAAACAACAGGGCAAAAACTGCTTTCACAGCAGGACAAGGCTTATGGCTTAAAGTGATGGCTTTTGGCTTGTACAATGCAACAGCCACATTTGAGAGGCTAACAGAGACAGTATTATGTTGCATGCCCCTCTCAGCCTGTTTGTTATACCCAGATAATATCCTGGTACATGCTAAAACCTTTGAACAGGAACTAAAACATTTACAAATGGGCCATGATAAGCTGAAGGCAGACAATTTGAAACTGAACTCAGAGAAATGTAAGGTATTCCAAAAAAGGGTAATCTATGTCAGGTGCACAATTAGTGAGGAGTGAATGTCCACTGACAAAAAGAAAACTGGAGGATGTACAAAGCTGACCAACTTCCCAGACATTCACAGATGTGCAGAGTTTTATAGGCCTCTGCTCCTGTTCCAGAAAGTCCATTTGTGGGTTTGCCAATATTGCAAAATACTGCATCAGTTGTGTGAGAAAGGGAAACCATTTCAGTGGTCAGCAGAGCAAAATGTAGCATTTTGAGAGTTAAAAAAGGCTCTGCTGACTGCTTCTGTCTTGGCCTATCTGTGCTTCAAAACCCTTTTCATATTTGATACAGGTGCTAGTAACTAAAGTTTGGAGGCAGTATTGGCACAACACAAGGGACTTGAGAGGGTGGCAGCTTACTATAGCAAAAATCTAAGATCTCCTGAGAGAAATTACTGCACCATCAGAAAGGAACTCCTAGCAGTGGTTACAGCTATAGAAAATTTTCATCATTACTTGTATGGAAGGAAGTTTCTGGATAGGACAGGACAGACTTCCTTGCAATGGCTCATTAGATCCAGGAATCCTGAGGGACAGCCTTGACTGTTGGCTGGAATAACAGCAGGGTTAGGATTTCACAGTCAGACAGTGGTTAGGTCATAAGCATGGTAAGGCTGATACTTTGTCCAAACAGCCTTATTGGGAGGCTAATTGGAAACACTACCCCAAGCAAATGCATCCGACTTAGTGGGTATGCACCCACGAAAGCTCATGCTCCAAAACGTCTGTTAGTCTATAAGGTGCCACAGGATTCTTTGCTGCCCCAAGCAGGAGAGCAAGGAATTAGTTGCTCAAGGGAATGGATGTGGCTCTCTTTCTTGACTTTTCAGAAGTGCCTATGTTCTTAATTCATCCCTGGAACAATGGGGATGGAGTTGCAGGAATGGACCCCAGAGCAATTAAAACTCTCCCAAAGAAAGAATCCTCATACAGGGATACAGTGTAAGTGGAAAATCAACCGGCAAATGCAGTCAGCCTGGAATATAGTGTCCTCTCACAACACCACAATAAAAAGTTTCTAGTCACACTAGGAAAACTTGGAATTTAGAGTTGAAATATTGTACAGAAGATGGCAGAAACCAGTGGGTGATGGATACAGGCACCAGCAGCTTGTCAGGTACATTGAAAAAAAGTTCTGAGGTTATGTCATGAGGTCAAAACTGATGGACATTTTGAGGTTGCAAAAACCTTAGCCAAGTTAAGGGAGAATTTCTATTGGGTAAAGTGCAGGGAGGATGTAGAAAAGTAGTGCAGGAAATGTGATGCTTACATTGCAAAGAAGGGCACTGGCAGTAACTCTTTGCAGCAGTATCTTGTGGGGGCATCAATGGAGTGCATTGCCATTCATGTTCTTGGGCCCTTGCCTGAGACGGAGGCAGGCAGTCATTATTTGCTGGTAACTATGGACTATTTCACAAAATGGCCTGAGACTTACTTAATAGGAAATTAAGAGGCTGTGACAGTAGCAGTAGTTCTAGTGAATTAATTCTTCACCAGATTAGGGTCCAGGGTGAGGTACTCACTTTGAATCCAAAGTATTTCAACAGGTCTGAGGGATTCTAGGGAGCCATGAAACTCCACCATGCCTTCAGATTCTGCATGTTTGAGGTGCTGCAAAAGGTTCAGTAGGACTTTGGGGTTCAGCTGGCAACCTTTGTAGAACAGTGAAGATGCAATAAATCGACCAGTGAGCGCTCTCTCGTCGACTCTGGTACTCTACCAGAGCGAGAAGCGTAGGAAGAGTCGATGGGGGAGCGTCAGCAGTTGACCTAGTGCAGTGAAGACACCGTGGTAAGTAGATCTAAGTACGCCGACTTCAGCTACATTATTCACATAGCTGAAGCTGCGTAACTTAGATTGATCCCCCGCCCACCCAGCATAGACCAGGTCTTAGCTATGCTGATATAAGCTTTCCTGAGTAGACCAGGCCACAGAAAACTGAAAAAAAAATGACAGAGAGTGAGGGACAGACTGAAGGAGCAACTGAAATCATAATGACTGTCTCTGGAACAAACCCGGAGAGAGGTTTTCGGGCCTAGGGTGCAGCCTGAAAAGAGTGCTCTTGGTGCTGTAAGCAAAAGAAGCTGTTTCCTGCTATTTAATTCCTGCATTCAGAAACACAGGACTTTGTACTTCTTTGTCAATAAATAAAACTATATCAGAGAAAATACCAGACTCCATTAACTTCTGCTTCCAACCAGAACATCAATGAAGACCTGAAATTCTACTAGCACTCGGTTCAAAAAAGGGGCAACAATAACATCATAAACACACTGCCAGGAATTTTATTGCAAGACATGTATTCTGAAAAACCTGCTGTCATGGTAGAACAAAAACTTTAAACACACTTTTCTTCATCAATTTCTTGGCTTTGCATTGCAGGTTTAAGCATTGTTGAGATTAACTACTACCAAATAAGGGATCACAAAACACAGATAAAATCAGGAGTTAGTTATATGATTACAGGGTTAACTTCCTACAAAATGTTTATATTTTGAAAATTGTTGGCTCCAAGACAGTTTTATGAAGTTATCCTTCATGTCATGCAATCCTTTGAAGAGACAACTGTGCACAGCTAATATGGAAATAATATTATGTGATATTTTCCTCCTAAATACCAATCCTCAAAAAGATTTTTATAATTTTACTTAGCATCATCAAAAATAGCTAGTGATGGCATTTAAAATGTCCTTGATCCCATACAGTAAATAATACTTGGCTGAAAACATTTTAGATCATACTCACCATTAAAATATTATATATCTGTGCTTCCAAAGAGAGTTCTCTCTTTACTAGCTTATTCATTACATTTCAGTGCATTATACAACATGCAAAGAAACAGAAATATAAAGGGTAAATTAAATGGATTAATATTGCCAATGTGTATGGCTTGCTCACCCCACAGCAGATATCCTTATGAAATATTTGCTTCATAACAGCTTTGTGACATGCATGGTAGATCATGTAAAGTTCATGCAGACCTTATCATACCCCTTAACTTTTGACCTTCAAATGAAAAGTCCCTATCATTTTTCCCTTTTGCAAGCCAAATGAATGTCTGAGTCAGAGAGTTACATTAACAAACCAATGGAAGCTAAGCACAAGAGGATGGAACTTCCTTTGTTTAAAAGGATTATATTAAAACACAGAGTATTTCACAACATCTGGGACATAAAGTTGTGCCTATGTATCTGCAGGCAGAACTGGACTCTATACGTTTAGTTAGACGAAGAGTCTGACATTTTGAAAATCGAGTATTCTCAGTCAAAAAAGCAAATACTGTAACAGATTATTTTATTACATTATCTACCTTGTGTAACTGGTAGTACTGCTCAGCACCCACTCCTCCTGGTTCTTCCGCAGTCCACAGCACCAGCCGCAGAGTTCTTTTGGGGCGGAGGCCTAAGACATACAAAATTAAATATGGCTTTTAGTCCCAAATGTTCTATTTGTCTAAACAATTCATGTCTTGGCCTCCATTTCCCCAGGGCAGCTACATATGGATTTCCATCAAACAGCCACCTCTGCTCTATGACCTCAACAAAAAAGTGAGCATTAGTACTTTTACTGCTGCAGAGTAGAAGATGTATAGCGGGGGTACTTTTCAATGGTGCTGCAAGCACTGGTGGATCACAAGAAACGTTTCACCAACATCCACGTGGGATGGCCAGGAAGGGTTCATGACGCTCGCGTCTTCAGAAGCACTGCTCTGTTTAAACTGCTGAAGCAAGGGAATTACTTCCCAGACCAGAAAATAACAGTTGGGGATGTTGAAATGCCTATAGTTATCCTGGGTGACCCAGCCTACCCCTTGATGCCATGGCTCATGAAGCCATACACAGGCAGCGTGGACAGTGGTCAGGAGCTGTTCAACTACAGACTGAGCAAGTGCGGATGGTGGATCTTAGAATGTGCATTTGCCGTTTAAAGGCGCGCTGGCGCACATTACTGACTCGCTCAGACCTCAGCCAAACAAATGTCCCCTTTGTTATGGCTGCTTGCTGTGTGCTGTCACAATCTCTGTGAGGATAGGGGAGACTTTATGGGGGTGGGAAGGCTGAGGCAAATCACCTGGCTTGCTGATTACGCGCAGCCAGACACAAGGGCGATTAGAAGAGCACACCATGAGCGGTGCGCATCAGAGAAGCTTTGAAAACAGTTTCATCACGGGCCAGGGTACGGTTGACTGCTGTGTTTGTTTCCCTTCATGAACACATTAACCCCCTTATTGACTCCTTCCCTGTAAGCAACCCACCCTCCCCTTCGACTCAGCTTGCTTAAGGAAATAAGGTCACTATCATTAAAAATCATGTATTCTTTATTAAAGGTCATTCCCTGTAAACATCCCACCCTCCCCTTTGATTACAGCTTGCTTAAGGAAATAAATCACTATCGTTTAAAAATCATGTATTCATTATTAAAAAGTAATTATAAAAAGAGGCAGAGAACTGACAAGGTATCCGGGGTGTGTTTTGGAGGAGTATAGGAGGGAAGGAAAGACCATTAAACACATTTCAGTTAATGACAGCCTTTTGGTTGGACTGCACGGGTGGAGTGGTGGGTGCACGAAGCCTTTCCCACGCATTCTTACACGTCTGGGTGAGGAAGATATGGAACATGGTGAGTGGTGAGGTGGTACACAGGGGTTACAGCAGCACTCTGTGACCCCGCTGCTCTTTCATGAAGATCCACCAGACATCGGAGGATTCAGTTTGATCACGCAGCAGCTCTAGCGTTGACGTCCCGCCACCGCTGATCTTCCTGCCGACACCTCTGATCTTCCTGCTGCCACCTCTCATCTCAAGCGTCTCCTATCTCACGTTCGTCCCTCCTATCTCACGTTGGTCCTCCTGTCCTCATGTTCACTGGCATCTTTCCAGTACTTTGCTACCACGTCCTTCCACCATTCAGATTAGCTCTTTCATTGTGGTCACTTCCATGATTTCCGAGACATTTCCTCTCGCATCTTCTTTTTCCTCCGCCTTATCTGAGATAGCCTTCGGGGATGAGTAGGGAGACTTGGAAAATGTGCAGCTGTATAAGGGAGGGAAAAAAGGGAGATAAGTATTTAAAAAGATACATTTTACAGGACAAAGGTTATACTCTTTCACAGTGAACAACACTATTAACTTACATAGCACATGTGACTTCGCGTACAAGGTCGCATTTTGCATCTTAATATTGAGTGCCTGTGGCTCTGGTGTTACAGATCTCACAGACGCAGGTCCGGGCATCAGAATTCAGCTTGCATGCGGCCATGGTAAGTCTTTGTCTTCGGCTTCTCCAGCCTTCATATATACACATGCCGTCTGATGCTTCTTCCTGTTAACATGCAGCAGCAGAAGCCAACCCCCCCATCCAATTCTCTAGGATGATTGCTTTACCCTTCCCCCCACCGCATGGCTGGTATCATGGAAGATCACTGCTAATCCCCCCTTTTCCTGCCCCAACACATGGCTGTAGCTGGGAAGATTCCGCTAGCCAACGCAAAAAAGCTCAGCGCTATTCTTCCTCCCCTGCCCCCGCTTGGCTACGTGCAAGGAAGGATTTCTTTTAAGCAACAGCCCAGTAGGAAAATGGCCATCTCTGTCCCTAATTAAATTCCTGAATTTCAACCAGGTTACCATGAATGATATCACTTGCTGAGGATAACACAGCGAGATAAAAGAACGGATGTTTCTTGAATGCCAGCATCACCGGGACCATACGCAGCTATGGCTTTGTCATGCAATGATACCCGATTACTTGCTACATGGCATGGCGTTGGTAAAGTGTCCTACCATCGTGGACGGAACAAGCTGCTTTGCCCAGAAACCTTCTGCAAAGGCTTTTGGAGTAACCTCTAGGAGTGCTTCATGGAGATGTCCCTGGAAGATTTCGCCTCCATCCCAAGAAACATGTTAACAAACTTTTCCAGTAACTTTACTGGCCGCGAATGCGATCCCAAGCCTTCATGGCAATCAATCATTAAAAAACGCTTGCTTTTAAACCATGGTTATATTTACAAAGGTACACTCACCAGAGGTCGCTTCCATGGCTTCACTGTCTGGGCTAGTGGCTTGGGAGGGCTGGGAGTGTAATCCGTCTGGGTCACAAAAGCTCCTGGCTGTTGGGGCTAACGGAGTGCTGTGTGCTTGCTGCAAGGTCATCCTCCTCTTCCTCCTCCTCCTCCTCCTCAATCTTCCCCCTCCACAGAATCCTCAGCCATGGTTGAGATTGACAACCCCCACCTCGGAATCCACGGACATGGGTGGGTAGTGGTGGTGGCAGCCCCTAAAATGTGCATGCCAGCTCAGTGTAGAAGGGCATGTTTTTGCCCTGGACCTTCTGTTTGCTTCTTTGGTTTTCTGGTAGGCTTGTCAGAGCTTATTAACTTTCACTCTGCACTGCATTGAGTCACTGCTGTGGTCTCTCTCCATCATAGTCTTGGAAATTTTTTCAAATATTTTTTCATTTCGTCTTTTGGAACGGAGTTCTGTTAGCACTGAATCCTCTCAGATATAGCGATCAGATCCAGTACCTCCCGTGCGGTCCATGCTGGAGCTCTTTTTCTATTCTCAGGAGACTGCATTGCTACCTGTGCTGATGAGCTCTGTGTGGTCACCTGTGCTGATCAGAGCTCCACACTGGCCAAACAGGAAATGAAATTCAAAAGTTCGCGGGGCTTTTCCTGTATACTTGGCCAGTGCATCTGAGTTCAGATTGCTGTCCAGAGCGGTCACAGTGGTGTTCCGTGGGATACCGCCCGGAGGCCAATACCGTCGATTTGCGGCCACACTAACCCTAATCCGATATGGTAATACCGATTTTAGTCCGATTTTGTACTCGTCGGGGAGGAGTACAGAAACCGATTTAAAGAGCCCTTTATATCGATATAAAGGGCCTCGTAGTGTGGATGGGTACAGCGTTAAATCAGTTTACCGCTGCTAAAATCGGTTTAAACGCGTAGTGTAGACCAGGCCGAAGAGACAGGAGTTACCTCACAAGTGGAGAACCGGTGTCCACAGGGCCAATTCGATCAGGGTGGATGTAGTCTACTCCCAATAACAGATGAAGAGGTGTTAATTCCAGGAGAGGCAGAGCTGCTTTTGAATGAGCCAGCCACTCCCTATTCAAGCCCAAATTAATGGTGTTAAATTTGCAAAATGAATTTTAGTTCTGCTGTTTCTCTTTGAAGTCTGTTTCTCAAGTTTTTTGTTCAAGTATAGCTACTTTTAAATCTGTTATAGAATGTCCTGGAAGATTGAAGTGTTCTCCTACTGGCTTTTGTATGTTAATTAAATCTGGTAAACCAGTTCATGAAAAAGTATATTTATTCTGTGCATCAACATTTAACACTTCTTAAAAAAATGCTTAGGGCTCCCATACAGTATAATTTTTAAGAATGGTCAAGAAAAGATGGGCATAGAGTGAATCTCACTCTAAATGCAGGAGAATGCTCATTTTCTAAAAAGCACCTCCCCCCCCATCCCAACAGTTTGCTGCTCCACTTCTAAGTAATTACAACACAAGATTAGTATCCTTCCTATTTCAAATCAGCCAGATGGCCAATGATGTCATATTATGATAATAATATAGATATCGCATTGAAGTTAGCAAGACTGGCCACAAAATAACCAAACTTGGCAGCAGCTTGGTTAATAAAAAAGGCTGCTCTAAGACAAAAATCATGTTCTGGCCCCAAACCCACATCAGAAGAGAGTGTGTCACGTTCCAAATGGTGCTAAAGATTAAGATTTAAGTAACAATTAGACAGGATTTGCTGCCATCTTATGCATTCCAGAAGTGGCTAGAGATTACTTAAACATTTTAGGCCACCTTTGTTAAACATTAAGCTTGATGATCGAGATCTTGATGAAGCTATGGTTTTATCAAATTAACAAGGCTAACCTTTGAGCAGAGATTATCACCCTCAAAAAACAACTCAAAAGGAAATTAATAAAAAAAAGTTGGGTTATAAGTCACAAACACAAAATAGAAAGAAATCTAAATTTAATTCTGACACACAAAGTTGTTAATTTGTTGTGCTACTGATAGTACAGGTGTCTCATTGCAGGTCAGTCCATGGTTTTACATACAATGTCTAAAATCCTGATGCCACTGAAACCAATGGCAACTTTGCCTATGTATGTTCCATAACCAAAGTATAACTAAGTCAAAATGCATCAAACTTTATGTTTGAATTCCTGGTTCTTGCTAGCTTGTGTCACAACTTACTGTTATTTAAACTTCGTGTGTGTGTATGAAAGATTGAGATCAATAGTGCAAAGTACTAAATTCCCTGAAGTAAATACTTTCCCACCACAGATTAGAAATGTAAACCAACTATTCATATGGAAGGTTAGCAATTAATGGTACAGTCGAGTCTAACAAAAATAGGGTCTGATAGGTAGTCAGAGAAGTTCTTTTAGAGAATTCGTAATACAGTTTAAAAGGTTGTATTCACATTCAAAATGTCAAAATTATTCTGCCTTCACACCGAAGAAAGGATCAATTTCTTTAAAGTCCATAACACTGGGCCATATTCAAAGGCAATTTAAATGACGGTGTAAGTCACACAAGGTATGCAAGTAGGTTGAAGAAAGGTTGTAAGTGGATGTAAGAGGTAAAGTAATATAAGTTGCATTGATCCAGTATTCAGTGGGTGTATAAAATGAAGGGGCAGAAGGCAGGAAAAGTCTTCATCTTATACCATCCTGTTAGTTGCTATTATTGCTGTAGCCCCATCCCTTCTGGCGTTTTCACCTATGTGCTACGTTCATTTTGCACACCCTGGGTCAGATCCTGCACTTGCCCCTTATGCGAGTTCATTACATTGGTGGGGAGAGCATACTGATCTTTCTCCCTCTCTTGCACAGCGAGCATAAGGGCCAGGCAGAATCAGAGGCAGAAGTCAGCTGCACCTAATAAAAAAGCATAGCAGCAGATGTACAGGCTGCGTGCCTGGGAACTCTGGAAGCCAGGATGTCTCCCAGGGCTCCCTCTGGGGCACTGCAGCTCCACCACAGCAAAGGGCTCAGCCTAAATGGAACACTTGAGTCTCCACTGAATACCAAACTGGTGCAAATTACGCTACATGACCACTTATCCCACTGTTTAAGCCACTGCTATATTTGTTACTGAAATTTTCATGGAGCTGCACTTGCTTACACCAGCTTCAAGTTTGGCCCGCTTTCAATTTTAGCATTTTTCCCCATTAGTAGCCTACAGTCTGCTTTTATAAAGTACATTTACATACCTGAAACAAGATACAAAATGGCCCTGTACAGCACATTACATTGTTGTTATTCATTAAATCCGTACTGCATCCTTTATGTTGTTCAGATTTGTGGAGTGATCAGGTTTCATTAGACCCAAGAGATTCAATGGATCACACTAGCATTTAAAGCCCTGACAGGAAACTTGAGACATCTTTGAAAAATGCCTGATGCCAATACAAGAGGAAAATCTAAATTCTCTGTGTAGAAAACACAAAAAGAAATGTACAACTACATGCTTGGTTAACAGAAGCCTCAGAATTAGGTGTCAAATGCATTAGTAAGATTTGTGTATGTTCTGGCACTGGCCTGGTTTCCATAAATATAATTAAATGATACACTAAATATGATTTCCTATATGGGTTCTCACTGTGATATTAATAAGGAGGTGTTTTCATAGTTCTTTCCTCCTGACTCTACTCATTTACAATGGTTTAAGTTAGGAAAAACTCCACTCATCATTGGTTTGAATTAGTTATGCAAGATAATAATCTTACATAGCAAAAAGTCTGTCTCTCTAACACCAGCATACTATTTGCATCTGTGTCCAGTCATCACTCTATTATTCCGCAGAGTTGACATCTCTGTTCTCCTTGTCTAATGGTTTATATCTAGTAGTTTGAGGGCCCATTTATTTTCTCCCAAACACATGGCACCAAGGATTCAACACTATTAATAAATATGCTGTACATGGTACTATTCCTCTAATTCAAACAGCCTAAAACCAACAATTTAAATTAAGTGCCTGATGCACATCTGATGGAAGCTCCTACTTATTTATAGTTGGCAAATGATAGTGGCCCAGTAAAAAAGGAATCCTTTGATCCTGGGTAAGAGTTTAGAATCTGAAGTTGAACACAAACCTCCTGCTCACAACTAGTTAAAAATTCATTTCAGGTGCAGGAAGGCTGGGAAACTATCCCTTTTAAGAGAAAAATCTATTCACATTACAATAGCATTCATTGGATTGAATGATAAATTTAGCAGAGCAGACAGACAATATTAAACTAAGTTATACAACATATACAATTCTTTTGGATGGCAAGCCCTTACCTAATAACAAAAACAGAAGCTTTTCATTGACAGTCAATAGAACTAAGCACCCTAGGTGTTTTTGGAAATCCCACCCGTTCTGATTTTAAAAGTCTCTTCGTACAATTATGCAGAAAATTAGCTAGTGGGAGAAAAAGAATTTTCTTCAAAATTAAGGGAGAAATGTAAAGGGTTATTAAAAACCATTAAAAAGAGAAAGAACTTAGTGGAAAAACACATTTACGTATTCCTATCCTTGAAAGCCCAACTTTGGTATGCCAATATCCTAGATAAGTTAAAAAATGTAAAGGAATATAGCTTTTTGGGTTGGAAAATGTGGCATGTATGTGTTTTTTAAAGTAGATCATACAAGTTGCTTTGTTTGTTGTTGCTTTTGCTTTGTTTGTCTGGGTTATTTTATTATATTTTATTTTCATAATGTTCAGGCTCAAAAGAAAGAGTAGACAGTGCTGGAGCAGATATTAGCAATGGGAATCTAGCAAAGATGCAGTGAATTCTGAAGATGGTTTGAGGGAAGAGATTGAGGATTCTTGGACCTCAGGAAAAAGGAAGGCTGTTGCAATCATATGGGTTAACTAGAAAAGCAGCACAGAGTCATGAGTGGGAAAACCCCACTGAAGGTGTAGTTGGCAGAATGTAGGGGAGAAGAAGAAAAAAAGGAGGAAGTGAAAACTGAGATATAAGCAGTGCTGGGGAGAGCTCTGCAAATGAGGACAAAGTTTAAATGTGATTTGGGAAGAGTCCAGTGAAGGGATTATAATGTGTGTGTTTGGTGAAAGAGAGGAAATTACCCTGTCTGAGTGACAGGACAGGAAGATTATTTCAGCTGAGCATTTTGTATACACTTCAGAAAAGAGGCGGGAAAGGAGGAGGCAGAACATGAGATAAGGAAGGTACATGGAGTAGGGACAGAGCAGGAGGGTTAGATTTTAGAAGTCATGTAGAGGAGGAAGGGAAACTGCATTTGTTTACAGTGTGAATCTGGAAGGAGAAGGACAAGGAGAAACTGAGATTACTCCAAAGGCTGTGAGCTGAGTGGCAGGCAGAGACAGAGAGGGAACCATGAATTTGTCATTTGTTATAGAGAATAAGGGGAACAGAGATAGGGGAGGGTTTAGAAAGGAATCATGGGAAGCTTACTTTTAACATGTTTAGTTTAGGAAAGTGATGGGATATGCAAGAGGAAATGTTAGAAAGGCAGCTGGAGATTCAAGACTGGACAGGACAAAGGAGTTGATTTGTGAGTAATCTGTAATCATGGTCAGTGGCAGATTAGCCACTGGGCCAGTGGAGCCTGTGCCCAGGGGCCCTAGCCAATTGGGGCACCCCTGCGCCCTGACCTGCTCCATCTGCCCAGCACTCCCTTGCAAGAATGCTGGGTGGGCGGAGCACAGCAAGCCCCTGCATCCCAACCCCTCTCCCTGGCAGCAGCTGGGGTTGGCGGGGGGGAAAACTGCAGGTGGAAGGGGTCGGGAGGAGCCCCCACTTGCTCTGGCCAGGACTCCACAAAACCGTAATCCACCCCTGATCATGGTAGCTAAAGCCATGTGAATGAGGTCACCTAGAGAGGGAGCCTATTGGAAGAGAAGTAGGGAGCCAAGGACAGAGCCCTGAGATCTCACCTGAAGAGAAGGACATTGAATGAAAATGGCAGGAAGAATCAGGACAATGGAGTCGCTGAAGCTAATGCTTATTTAAGATCCTCTTTGTACAGTGACTACAAGGTTAAATGAGTGTTACAGAGCAATATACCGAGTAGTTGTGCCTTCCTGTATCTGGGGTTTTAAATAGAGAACTGATTAGCGCAGTGCCCCAACAGCAACACAATTCACACCCTCAAATACAATCTATTACTCTCTCTTTGTTATATCCTTGGGGGCAGCTGGTTTAGGAAGAAATCACTTGAGGCCAGACAGCAGACAGCTAACAAAACTACCATTTATTTACACACACAGAGCTCACGTAACCGGCCAAAGCAAGGTAGGCTATCCTCTAATAATCTAACTCAATTGCCGTAGGAACAAAAGCCATGACAACCAAATACACAACACTCTTCCTGACTAATAGCCAGTGTAAATTTAAAACAAAATCCCCAAAGTAAAAAAATACACATAAAAGACCAAAGTGCTGTTTCAGCCACCTCCTGGCTCTATGGAAGATCCAGGACTCTGAGCAACCAGCAACAAGCAGAGAGACATTCTCCACCTGTAGTGTTCATTTTTTTCTACTTGAGTAATCTAATTTGGGGACTCCCTTACTCTCTTTCAGCAGATGATTATTAGAAGTACAGGAAAACATTGTAAAAGTCTTGTAGAGCAGAAAATACCATGTCCTCTCACTCTTGTTCTGACACTTTACAAAGTGTGGCTTGGATGTTAAAGTACAGTATTCTCAGCTCTGCCTGTGTCCTCTGATGTACTTTATGTTTTGGAAAAGTAGATTGGAAAATCAGCGATTTAATGCTCAGTCCACACTGCCTTTATCTTTCCTCAGTCTTGATGACACAGACACTTGTCTAGTGCTAGGCTAGGCTATACTGAAAATATATAAATTAAAATAAAACCCACGAGAACAAGATGATGCAGTGACCTCATTCTGAATGGTTCTTTGCATTTCAGTAGCTTCACTGGGTTTTGCACTTGGAAAAGGCTGAAATTCCCTCTGGCACCAAGGTTTTAAGACATTTTTTTAAAAATATAAACAAAGAGCCATTCTTTATCTTGAAGCTAGTGAGTACACTTGAGTTTGCAGTGAAGAGGAAGCCAACAGGAGAAAAGACAATAAGCTCATAGGGGTCTGTTTGCCTAAATTTACCAAAGCAGTAATATACTTTATGGCAGGACCACAAATATAATCATTCTTTTAGTATAGTGTACTAACATGAGAAGTAAATACCCTGGTATTTTCTAGATGTGCAGTTCAGCTTGGATGTTAAAATGAAAGCATGACGTTACTTTCCACATTTAAAGTAAGAGCAGCGCAGGGAAATATTTTTCCTATTTAGCAGATTCAAAAGTTTCTTTCTCCTTATATAAAAAGCAGTCACATACCAAAAGATGCAACTTTTAAAGGGAGAGTCTATCAGAACAAGAAGGTAATATCAAGGATGCAGATATTTTAATTAAAAAGTAGCTACTGTAAAAGGTGATAATATTGCTTTAATTTGTTTCACAACATGATAGCCTACCTCTCATACAGCAAACTACTGCAAATCCACAATTATGATCAATGCAGGAACATTTTAAAATTTAAAAGTAAGTTAAAATGACATTCAAATGACTCAATTAAAATTATGTGAGATGATCTAGAATATTGCACTGACAGAAAAGGAATTACTTCAGTAAGAAGCATTTTATACTAGATAGCTTCAGTACTCATGTATTAAGCCAGCGAATAAGGAACAGAGAAATGTGAATTGATACATGGGCTACAGCAAGTGGAAGAGAAATCTATTTTATGTAATACTTCCTGACTTACAGTTTTCCAGACACATTAGTCAAGGCCATAATTCAGGAAACAGTTTCAACTACAATTTTAAAAAGCCTTAAAGGGACACTGTCAACTCTCATTCTTGTGAGATCCAAACATTTTGATATAGATAGAACCTTGCAGTTCATGCCCATGATGTTTTTAAAACATTCTTTTCAAGTGTAGTTCTCTCTAGCTTTGTCCACACTAGGAAACAGGAGTTTAGTTTTACCAGTGCTGACCATGGTTTGTCCTTGTTAACATTTACAGCAGGGTGGGCAAACTACGGCCTGCGAGCCATTTTAAGCTGGCCTGTGAGATGCATCACGTGGCTCAGCCCCACTCTGGCACTCCAGCTGGGGCGCTGGGCCGGGGGCCACACCACAGAGTTTGGCTCTGCTCCAGCACTCTGGCCGGGGCGCTGGGTTGGGGGCTGAACCACACGGCTCCCAAAAGCTATAGTATGGCCTCACTCTGGCTCTCATGTGCTTCAATGGGAGCTGCAGGGGTGGTGCCTGTCAATGGGGCAGCGTGCAGAGCCGCCTGGCAGTGCCTCCACGCAGGAGCTGGAAAAGGGACATGCCACTGCTTCCAGGAACCGCTTCAGGTAAGCACTGCTCTGAGCCTGCACCCCCTGAGCCACTCCCCACCCCCAACCCTCTGCCCCAGCCCCTCCCACTCTCCAAACCCCTCTATCCCAGCCCGGAGCATCCTTCTGAACCCCAAACCTTTCATCCTCAGCCCCACCCTGGAGCCCACTCCCCCAGCCGGAACCTGCACCCCTTCTGCACCCCTGCCCCAGCCCTGATCCCCTTCCTGACCTCCAAACCCCTGGGTTCCAGCCCAGAGCACCCTCCTACACCCAAACTCTTCATCACCAGCCCCAACCCAGAGCCCGCACCCCCTCCTGCATCCCAACCCTCATTTTGTGAGCATTCATGGCCTGTCATACAATTTTTATTCCCCGATGTGGCCCTCGGGCCAAAAAGTTTGCCCACCCCAGATTTACAGCTAAACCAATTGCTGAAACTGTGCTATTTCTCATCATACACATGGTCTCTCACACGTATATATATTCCACCCATCACTGAAGTTTGTGTGGATCACACAGCCAGTGAATGCATGCAAGCTTTATACGCAGGGATCCTAGTTTTCTGTAATAAAAACCCCAAAATTCTCTGATTAAAAAAAACCCCAAACGCATAAAAATCCATGTTTTCCATGATTCAAATGAAATGCTGAACTTTAGTTTCCAAGCCACACTATATATAAGTATCAGTTGAACACATTTTATTGATATATTTGCAATTTTTAAGCAAGTTCAAAGCCTACCAGTGCCATCAATCATTATAATAAAATAAAATTAATAGAACTGCAATTTGTATTGTCTACCTTCAAACGTAATTTACAGCCTTGCTGCATAGAGTACAGAACAGCACGTTACCATCAATGTGAAATTAGTCCTTGCCAAACTCAGCGATACAGTCTTTAGGGGTGATTTTTAAAGTTTCTGGCACCTTTTCGTAACTTTACTTACTCACGTTTGGAATCTGAAGTGAAATTTGAAATGCATTAAAACACAAACCCCTATAGGCTGTTGAGTAACCTCTATATGCTGGAAGCACTTAGCCTCTCTGTGCCTCAGCTCCCCATCTGTAAAATGGAGATAACAGCACTGCTCTGCTGCACAGGGTGCTGTGAGGATAAATACATTGAAGGTTGTGAGGCACTCAGATACTGTGGTGAAGAGGGCCATAAAAATACCTAATAGATAAATGTTATTATTTCATGGGCTCTCATTAAGAGGTGCAGAGATACCTGGTTTACTTAGCAAATACTTTCAGAAAGTATATACAGTTAAAAGCTGGTTCAAGGATATGACAAACAGCATTTAACCTCATACTTAGAGCTCACTCAACTGTTTTGTTACGAAGCTAGCCCCTCTTGTAAATTTAGGAAACTGTTCACAAACCGATACAATTTTCTTTCAATATTTGTGTGAGGCCAGTGGATTCACAACTATTTGACACTGATCCTTTGGCCATTCCCTAAAAATTTTTTTAAATCTTACCCCCAGGAATTTGGTAACTCAACTGTTTGCGTTTTACCAGTCCTTCCACCTTCCCTTTCCCTAAAAAAAACCCAAAAAATAAAAGACCAACCTGGAACTAACAAGCAAATCAGTCAAACATATACACACAATGAACAGCAGAGAATTTCTTTATAAAAATACAGACCTTTCCCATAAGTAGCACATATAATTAGTGACAACAGCAGATGCAAGACGATAACTTCATCATGGCTAGGTACTGTTAGATCAATGGAAAAGTCTAGATAGTGGTTATTACACAAACAAATTTGTAATAGAGTCAATGAAAGTGCCTCATTTTAACAGAATCAATAGCACGTAGCAGCTCCATTGTATAATCTAAAAGTCATACCCCAAAATGCTCACCTCCCTTTACAACAGTGTCACTTTGCCATTGGTATTGGAAAGCTAGTTTTTATACTCATATATATGATAATTTACCAAAACCAACAAAGCAATGCTGAGATATAGCTTTCTATATCTAGAGAGAGAACCGAAACAGCACATATAGGAGACCCACAGTAAGCAATAGAACTTATGCATGTGCACGCAGATAAGCCAAACTATGCAGTGATTTTATGTCCTCTCTGGACTAGACTGAGATCATGAACTCATTTCATTGGGATCCAAGCCGGATATGAAGGCAGATCTTTACGGTTCAAAACACAGTGTTTGAACTCACTGTTCTATAGCTAGCCCCAAATTTAAACCATACTCGGTGTGTTTGCTTCTAAACAAAGCTCAGCTTGGTTCACTAATTTATTTGTCAAATCATTTATGCATATAGAATTTTACTGTTATTTATTGCGGAATATTCTGTTCTGTGCATCTGAATTTGTAAATCTTGCATTAACAAACCATCGTAGGAAGAGCAAATGCACACTGTATAAGTGTAACAAGAACTTATGTAACGGCAAACCACAACAGAGGTCACCAGCAAGACTCTAATAATTCCCAGCTGAGAAAAATAGGCCTTTGCCACAGGTTTTACAGTAAACATACAGGCCACCCAACCTACTACCCGAGGAAATCAAATATTTCAACAAGGAGTGAGCAACGCATTTCATTCTTGCATCAAAGGAAACCCACTGAACAAAAGTTATATGATGTCACTAAGAACTTGCCCTTAGCAGATACAAAACAGTACACTCTGAAGGGCAAAGTCAGCAAATAAGAAATTGGGGGGGGGGGGGGGCTATACATGATTTTTCAAGAATCATACAAAAGAAGACAAAAAACAATTTGAAAGCAACTAAGAATTTCCCCATCTGAAAATTATTTTACCCTTCCTTCTCCCCAAAAGACAAAATCAAAAACAAAAAATCCCAAAAGCCACAAGCTAAATTACTTGTAGTCACAGACTTTACTCTATTTAAATCTACTCATTCTGCAGCCAGGAAAACAAGAGGAAAGGGTTTCAAATAAGCAAAATGAAAGATGCATTTATTTATTTATAGAAGTGTCTGGCACTTGTCATCGTTGTAGTATATGAGTGGCTAATAGCATAACAGAACACTTAACATCCTTCTCCCCCATAAAGAGCTCAGCATGGAGTGATGAGCTTTTCAAGTATACATACTCTTGTCATTAGAAGTATGGAACATTAAAAGCCTCACAGGCAAGGCTGGAGGTTAAACTGAGCCATAGTTGAGGATCATGGGGGCTGTTTTTATTTTTAAACACACATTTAGATGATTTGGAACTATCACCTACTTTGTGTGTGTACCATTGAGCATAGAAATAGGACAGTGTGAAGACAACTGTGGCTGGTTACTCACGAATAACTGGTCATTTGTTCACTACACTCTTTAAAAATTACTTAAAGCTGCACTCTATAGAAAGTGTACACAATCTGGTGGGTTAGAGCCTCAGATAAGTAAAGCACTTAAGCATATGCTTAACTTGGGACTTAGACACCTAAATAAGAATGGTAGAAGATGCTTAAGTGCTCTGCTGAATTGGGGCCAAAATGCAGAAGTTTTTTACACAAGCCAGTTTTCACAATTGTGATACTATAGACCTTGTATGGCCTAACTTTGAGGGAATCCTAAAGTACAAACAGTCAAAAACTGGCATAATTACATCACTTGTGCATGTTCACACAATGCTCCTTCTGTTGGCGGAGCATGTCCACAGTTGGTACTCTACCATCGACAGAGAACAGTACACTGTTAGTAGCTTCTTTATGTTCGCATGGCAGTGATGCGTGTCCTGTTCATAGCCCTTATCCAACAAGCAAGAGAAAGCTGACTGTAGGTACTGAAGGTACTGTAGGTACTGATGGTAGGTACAGAAGATACCGTAGGTAGGTACTGAAGGTACTGAAGTTCTTACGGCTGGAGCAGAGCTGGGACTGCACAGCCTCTTCTCCCCACAGTGCCAGCAGATCCAACAACTCAGGTGTGGTCCAAGTGGGAGAGCGTTTGCTGTGTGGAGCCACCACAGTCACCTGGGAAAATGTGATGTGAGCTGTCCACGCTGCACAAACAGGAAGTGGAATTTAAAAAATTCCCGGGCCTTTAAGTGGTGGGGGGAGGGGGGCACCAATGCCTGCATACCCGACTGTGTGGCAGTGGAATTCAAACTTCTGACCAGAGTGGTCAGGATGAGCATTGTGGGACATCTCATGGAGGCCAGTTATAGTGACATCACCAAGCACAGTGTCTACACGGACACTTTGTCAATATAACTTTGTCACAAAAAGCTCCGTACATCTCGTTTTATTTTGTCAGCAAAGCAGGAGAGTTTTGTTGGCAGAAGGAGCATTGCAGTGTGTACACCTCCACTGTTTTGTCGATGAAAGCTGAATTTTGTCAACAAAACTGTATAGTGTAGACAATGCCTAAGTACCTTTCCCAGACCTGAGGAAGAGCTCTGTGTAGCTCAAAAGCTTGTCTCTCTGACCAACAGAAGTTGGTCCAATAAAATATATTATTTCACCAACCTTGTCTCTCTAATACCCTGGGACTGACACAGCTACAACAACACTGTAAAGCACTACGGGGTTTCTCTCTGGGGAACTGTCAATAGTTCCTTCTCCATTTTTTACTGTCTTTCCTAAAGCTTAATGTCCAGGACAATCACAGCCAGACCCCATGAATGTTGTTCATTCACTTTACCAGCGGCGGGACTGTAGGTTTTACTGTTCAAAATGTATCCCTCTCTCTGCTTAAATGGTGCATACACAGTTAGAAAATTGTATTCTAATTATTTGAGCTGTCAAGCCAACAATATAGGGCTTATTAATATAGAGTGTCCTTATTCTAACATACATTTATTTACAAACTTTCATTACATTTTGGCAATGGTTATGAATGTTCAAAGCACTCTTTATGCACTCTTTTTTTTGTTTGGGAAGGTAACTAATTTGTTTTTCTGGATGGTGAATATTTGTGCTCAGAATGGTGGAGCAGATGACTATCTTCAGTTTAAAAAAAATTACACCAAGAGTCCTGGAAGTCTTACACATTAGAACATTTCTTTAAATAAATATTTACCAAGATCCTTAATAAGAGATAATGCTTCCCATGATATAAATGCTCCACCACCATCATCCATGGCTCCTTGCCCAACATCCCAGCTGTCCAGATGTCCGCTGACCAGTACAACCTAAAATGCAATTAGAAAAGGACATTTATATGAAAATATCAAACTAGAAAAGTCATACAAGGTGCTTCTACCTTTTGTGCTACAAGCATTCATAGGGTAGATATGCCCCATGTTGTCTAAAGATTTTCATAGTTCTGCTTTTTAGTTTAAAACAAGCATAAATCGAGGACCACAATACTTGCCATACTGGCTCAGACCATTGGTTTAATCAAGTCTGGTATCCTGCACCTGCTAGTGACTAATAACTAGTAACTAATGCTAAGTGAAAGATTTAGTCCCTCCTGCATGCCTAGCAATCTTTAGTGATCAGTTTAAACTCTTAACCATGAAAAGGATGATTAACCTTATTTTAGGATGTATAACTAGTAAATATGTACTTAGATTGTAGGGTCCCCCAGGCAGAGACAGTCATTTTATAACATGTTTGTGCAATGCTAAGCACAGTGAGGCCATGGTCTACAACTGGAATCCCTCTCTACATGTTACCACAATATAAATCACCACCACCCATCTACTCCCACCACCATCCCAACTTCCAGCACCATGTAGTTTTATAGTTACACTAGTCAGATGGAAATTTTAAAATAGATAATATAGGAGGTTAGAGTTTTAGGAAGACACTTACATTATTATAAGTACCGATTAATATTTGTTAGTATTATCCAGTTCTTTCTGATCCTCATAACTAAAGTACTTAATCTAATATACTGTGGCTGTGAACGTCTGAGGTTGGCTATGCACTGCAGGTGAAATCTACCCTACACAAAGCCCGAGTAACTGCTATGAGCAGGAGACAATTGCTTTCAAATATTTCAACTGAAAAAAGATATTCACCGACATATTTAGAGATAGGGTATGCAATACATGTGGTGACACTGACCATCAAAAACAGTCTCGAGAGTCTCTGGTGTGCAGACTTCATGAACTAATACTGTAGCTAGACTGACATAGGTTCATGACTGTCCATTGGATCAGTGATCTGCAAACTCAAAAGATTTTAGAGAAGAGATGTAAGGGCTCTGAAGGAGATGTTAACTGTCTAGAATGTCAAAAATTGTTTTGCCACAACTTTAAAATGGCCATAGCATTTTAACCAGCAATTGGTTTTGGAAAGATAAATATTTACTCCTGGGAAATATAACTTCCAGCTGAAATGAATTGAGGGCAAGTTTAAAAACATATTGAAAACAGAGTTTATAACAGATGTAATGCCTTAACTTCAGCAGTGAAAGAACGCCTCACTAAAACTGGATGATGTTCCCTGGCAACAATCTCTACACAACAGTCTGATAGGGAATTAATTCTCATTCCTGTGAAATAACACTTATAGCAACAGCAGGAAACTTTGAATCAGACAATGGTGTAATCCCTCATGGGATTACAGAATCCAATCAAAAAGCATCTCTCCCAGCTTCAGAACATTACACCGAAACAGACTAAGGTTCAAATGGATTGAGAAAGTCAGAGTATTTTATGGATGAGCTTTTACTTATATTAATACCAAGAACAATTAAGTAAATGCAACCAGTGTATGTCTAAGAAATTTTACAGTATATCCACTTCTACACTAACCATTGTTATGGAAAGTCCCTCTAGGAATGATCAATGAACCACTGTTCAATGGTTATACACATGCACACACTTTTATTCTGATTTGTAAAATATATTGTAAAAGGTGACCAAAGCTCTAGGCACTTTTTACATAAGTTATAAAAAAATTATAGCAACTCAAGCTACAAGCCAACCTCCACTGAGAGCCCCTCCAACCAAACCACCCCCAGGACTCTCACAAAAACACTACATCCATCCTGATATATGCCCATCCAGATATATGGGTAAGGGTTACAGATGGAAACAGTTCTGCAGGGAGTTCCCTTTTAAAATAATATGGTAGTCATTTGAAGCATCCTAGGGATCTGTGGATGCATTTGTGGACTAAGGTAGTTCAGGCTATCAAGGATGTATGATAAATGAATTTATCACATAGCTTTCCAATTTGTCACATAGCTGTCACCTCCACAGATGTGCTACATACTTTGTATATGTACATACATATAAAATTTTTTACATGTGCACCAAATTTCCATATATAACTGTCTGCTGATGCAGACAGAACATAAACATGATACGATATAAGTAATTTATTCAGTTTCACTAACAGAGAAACCACAAACATCTGTGTAAAATAGCACTGGGCTGCATGTGCCAATTCTATAAAGATATTTTTAAGATTAGATAGATTTCCATGCAACATGACAGTCTGAGCTTTGGCTTTTCTGCAGTTTCACCATGAAGGAACTGCCTTTCTATCTCAGAATCCTTATAAAGGGCAGTAGGGAAAGAGAAATGAAATAGAGGAAATTATTCTATTTTCTTGTAGGCCAGCATTGTTGACTGATACCAGATGCCTCTCAGTCATATACTGAATTCCTATAAATCAGGCTGCACTTAATATGAAAGCTAGACAGAATCGCTATTTAACCATACATCTATCAGAGCATGCTCCTTTTCCACGTCTGAGTGCCTTATGCCACTACAAAACAATTCTCCATGCCATATTTGCTCAGATCTGCTCAAGTTATTATGCAAAAATTGTACTCAAGGAAAATGTCAATATCTCTAGTAGGAAGACAAGGTAGAAGCTTCCATTACGTGAGCTACTTTCAGACTCTTCTCAAATAACCCTCTCTTGACACTGATACTCTTCCCAATTACCATCCTGTCTCAAATCTTTCATTTTTGAGCAAAGTGTCTCCAACAGTTGTGGTGAAGGGACTCTGCTGTTACCTGGAGTCATTATTATAGGCAGTGCGGGTAACTATGCCTAAAGTTAAGGTTGCTCAATCACTTGGCATGAAATTTTCCATGCCTTGTGTCTGCTTCAGGATGCTTTTTTTTTTTTTTTTTTTTTTTTTTAATTTCAGCTAAAAGTGCTCAGCAGTTTCTTAGAATGAAGTGAGGGGAAAATGTATTGTTTTGCCCATATTGAAATATTCTTACAGTTTAATTAAAAAGCTTTAGAACCTCCATGGTTTGGAACAGAGGCTTGACATTAGGAAGGGGAGGAAGAATGGCCTGATATCAGGGATGTGCCTTTTGCTGCCCCCATGAAAACTTCAGTTGACACATGCCCAGTAAAGACTTGTTAGAGTTGGAAAGCTACATTTTCCAAAGATTCCATCTGCACTGAGCATGTTCCAGCATGGAGCTGCAGGACTTTCCTTGCAATGGCTGGTGTGGCACCCTGACTGAAATGCAGTGGGTTGATTAGATGAGGAGAAACCATGTATGGGGTGGCTGGGATGAGGAGCCAAAGGTGGAGGTGGGGCAGGAAGGACATGGACAAGGAGGTCTGTAACTAAGTTCCCTTTAAGTTATGCGGCCACCCAGCAGTCTATCAAGTGCCACGCATTTCAGGTGTCCCTCCCCACACTGCCACACTGCTCCTGCCCTCTGCCTTGGAGCTCCTGGCCAGCTGTTCCCGGGAGCCTCCTGCTTGCTTTGCAGAGTGCAAGGGGAGGGGAGTGCTGATGTCTGGGTGCCTCCCTACCCCCACCCACCCTCTGCCCTTGTACCCCATCTCTGCAGAGCCGGGAAGGGGGACATGATTGGCTCAGGAGTGGGATGGAGGGAGCTTGCTGGCTGTTGCTGCTTGTCTGAACAACCAGGGTTCAGACTGGTGAGTGCCAATCTACTTAAAAGGGCAGCATACTTAAAAGGAGCAACGTGTCTCTCCCCGCCCCACACACAGTCTCTCTCCCTCTCACACACAACATACTGTGTCTCTCTCACACTCGTCTCCCAACACATACTTGTATTCTTCTTGTTCTTACTTCTTGATACGTCCTGCAATGCACATATATTCTCTGTAATTTTATTCTTTCAAAGTGTGTTATTTTAGTTTCTGGACTGATCTATGCATTTCGTAATTTTTATTTCTCTCTTACGCTTAAATGTAATTCTTTGAGTAGTGAGTTCTAAAATGCCTAACTTTTCCTGGCTGGAGTAATTATCCCTATGATAACTTTTTAAAAATATATATATTATATCTAGGTTGTTTCTACTGGTGCCACACATCCATACATTACCTTGATATTGGTGCACATAACAAAATTCGTTCCGCATGTGGATGGAAAAAATTAGAGGGAACTGTTAGGATATAGATATTCAGGCCTGTCTGTAAAGGCCTAAACTTTAAGAATTTAGGTATTCATTTATCATTTAGCTAGTTATAGAGGTATAAAAGAAAGAATCAAAATCACTGTCTACCTGTGTAAGGGTCTTCTCTCACTGTGACAGTCTGAGGCCCTGTTCTTAAGCTAAGGCCTTTGGCTAAGCAGCAGAGGCAGTCATAAGCTGGGACGCATATGGTCACATCCTCACATTCCAAACTAGTCACATTGAAATAAGGAAATCTGGGGCCGGTAGAAAGGTGATCCGATCTATCACCTCCATATAAAGGGAAGAGCCTAGAAGATGTAAAAGGAAATTTAGTTTGATAGTTTTCTGTTTGGTAAGAACTGACTTATCAATAGAGACAGCTGGGAAACCCTTATGTCTTTATAGATGTAGTTGTGAAATCCTTACTTCTGTATTGTTTTGTCATTATAGTTCCCACTTTGCTATTGTTTATTTGCAGGGTATCTGTCTGGTTCTGTGATTGTTTCTGTCTGCTGTATAATAAATTTCGCTGGGTGTAAACTAATTACGGTGGTGGGATACAATTGCTTAGCTAATCATGTTACAATATGTTAGGATTGGTTAGGTAAATTTCAGTAAAATGATTGGTTAAGGCATTGCTGAGAATATTACTATATAAATTAGGGGCAAACAGGAAGCAAGTTGGGATTTGAAAATAAGGAAAAAGGAACTTGGATTTAAGTTTGCTGGAAGTTCACCCCAATAAACATTGAATTGTTTGCACCTTTGGACTTCGGGTATTGTTGCTCTCTTCACGCGAGAAGGGACCAGGGAAGTGAGGGCGTGCAGGAATAAGCCCTCTAACAGGAACATTGGTCTGTAACCATTAGAGGTTACTCCTCTCAGAACCTGGAATAGAATTCAGGAGTTGAAAGTCTGTGCATGCCTCTGCTGTCAGAAAATAGACTGTGCCAACAGGTTTCATAACTATCTCTCATCTCCCCTTAGCAGCTGATCCATGTACTCACTCAACTACTGCTGTCAGTGACTCTCTTATCTTAAGAGGCAGAGGTCTGTGCTGTGAATCTAAAAGGTTCTAATCATGCTAGTGTATCATCTTGGAGTCAATGGATAAAATCTGTGTTTTTTTCAGTTTGCTTTTTAAAAAAAAAACCTAAGAAATTAGATACCTAAAGCTACATTAGAAGAATGTTATAGTGCAAAGTCAATCACTCATAACTTAGGAAGTGCCAGAATTAAGGTTGCTTGTATAACATTAATTGTTGGTCCCCTTGTCGTGTAAACATTATAATATGGTCTTTAATTACACTGGTCTACAATTTTTGAGAAGTTGTCTGCTTCAGAGATAAAATGTGGTATTTATTATGTATTTTGATGTGCTGAATTCAAATATGACAATTAAAACAACTGATTGGCTACTGTTTCTAAGATATTTAAGTTTTTACATTTTATGTCTATGTATATTGTGTAGATAGTAGAGTTTTAATCATAAATTGTAAACCTAGGTCTTTTCATGTGTTTATGGTTGCTTTACATGATAATATTTCACCTGTCCTGTTTATGTAACACTTTAAAAATCAGCAAAAGGGTTATATAAATAAAATTTATTATGAAACAAAAGGCAAAAAACTATTATGTACATAGTTTAGTCCTATTCAGTGTCTACTCGGCGCTTCTTGGCTTGTCTCTTGTATTCATTAAATGGAGCATCTCTTGTCACTGTCCAGCAATAGTCTGCAAGCATTGATGGGCTCCATTTGCCCTGATAGCGTTTCTCCATTGTTGCAATGTCCTGGTGAAATCGCTCGCCGTGCTCGTCGCTCACTGCTCCGCAGTTCGGGGGGAAAAAATCTAGATGAGAGTGCAAAAAATGTATCTTTAGTGACATGTTGCAACCAAGGCTTTTGTATGCCTTGAGGAGGTTTTCCACCAACAACCTGTAGTTGTCTGCCTTGTTGTTTCCAAGAAAATTTATTGCCACTAACTGGAAGACTTTCCATGCCGTCTTTTCCTTGCCATGCAGTGCATGGTGAAATGGATCATCTCGAAGAAATTCACGAATCTGAGGACCAACAAAGACACCTTCCTTTATCTTAGCTTCACTTAACCTTGGAAATTTTCCACGGAGGTACTTGAAAGCTGCTTGTGTTTTGTCAATGGCCTTGACAAAGTTCTTCATCAGACCCAGCTTGATGTGTAAGGGTGGTAACAAAATCTTCCTTGATTCAACAAGTGGTGGATGCTGAACACTTTTCCTCCCAGGCTCCAATGACTGTCAGAGTGGCCAATCTTTCTTGATGTAGTGGGAATCTCTTGCACGACTATCCCGTCCGCAGAGAAAACAGCAGTACTTTGTGTATCCAGTCTGCAGACCAAGCAAGAGAGCAACAACCTTCAAATCGCCACAAAGCTGCCACTGATGTTGGTCATAGTTTATGCACCTCAAAAGTTGTTTCATGTTGTCATAGGTTTCCTTCATATGGACTGCATGACCAACTGGAATTGATGGCAAAACATTGCCATTATGCAGCAAAACAGCTTTAAGACTCGTCTTCGATGAATCAATGAACAGTCTCCACTCATCTGGATCGTGAACGATGTTGAGGGCTGCCATCACACCATCGATGTTGTTGCAGGCTACAAGATCACCTTCCATGAAGAAGAATGGGACAAGATCCTTTTGACGGTCACGGAACATGGAAACCCTAACATCACCTGCCAGGAGATTCCACTGCTGTAGTCTGGAGCCCAACAGCTAGACTAGAGCCAATCTACAATTTTAAGCATCATTTTCGTTCTCAGTGACCCAGAATTAGTAAAGTTTGACTACATTTATTTCAGAAGCATTTTGGCTGTAGAGCAGTGTTATATTACCATACTTTTCCCCACAGGAATCTGCTACAAGGAATCATAAAAATTGCAAATTAACTGCCAGATTGGCACACCAAATGCAATTTTCTTGTATGCACAATATGCAGGTCCTATTTTTGAGGCCAGCTGAAAATTCAGATCTCCAGATTCAATCCAATCCAAAAATTATTTAAAAATTTCTTTACACTCATTTCAGAAGTCTTTTCCCCTCCCACACATAAAAACTTAAAAAACCCAAACCAAATCCAACCAAACGTGATGCTACTGTATTCCATAGCTAGGATCTAAATATTATTAAAACCACTCCTCAGATGGAGGAACCCACTTACAAATTGAGGTCTGTGTGTTTAAGCACCTACATGCATAAAGCATGTGTATCATTATTTATTTGTATTGTCGTAATGCCTAGGAGTCCTATTAATGGGCCAGGATCCTATTTTGCTACAAACACAGAACAAAAAGACAGTCTTGCGTTCTGGGTAATTTGTCCACTCTGCCAGTATGGCCACTGTGAGCAGGCAGGTTTCTGCAATTTATAAGAATCCAAAGATTCTCTTTGTTTAGTGATCTGCAAGCTTATGAGAAATACCAAAAGAGCAAGAACAGAAGGTTATATGCATTACCAACAAAAAACTGATACATTTGGCCCACCAGAGTCAACAAAGTCCTCTAATTAGTACAACATCTTCATATACATGGAGTACACATGTGGCATTGCTCTCAGACACTCTTTAGAATTTATCATTTATAATATTAGTAACTTCAAATATTGTCTGGGAAATGCTGGAGTATTGTATTGAAATATACACCTCTACCTCATTATAACGCCACCCAATATAACATGATTTCGGATACAATGTGGTAAGCAGCGCTCCGGGGAGGCGGGGCTGTGCGTTCCGGCAGATCAAATCAAGTTTGATATAACATGGTTTCACCTATAACGCGGTAAGATGTTTTGGCTCCCGAGGACAGCGTTATATCGAGGTAGAGGTGTAGTATGTAGACAGTAGCATCCATGATCATCCCTCTCAAATTATTTCCTGATCTATTGTCTAATATAAAATATGGCCTCTGCTTATTTTGGGTTAATTTACACTGTAGTCTTTTTATGCTTTTTTGTGCCCAGACTTTTACCCTGCTCAAAAAACAAAACTAAAGGTGGTCTACCTCATTGCGGCAAACCACCTCAATCCATACAAAACAACTTCCTTTCACAATATCCTACATTCCTCATCTCCAGAACAGGTTTTAAATCTATTACCATAGTTCCTTATGTGTATAAAACATAATGACATTTTGTAAATCAGTCAGTTGTCTGTTCCATCAAAGACCTTCCTGAAATCCAGATAAATTACGTCTTTTTGTTCATCCTTCTCCAGCCTGATAATGTGCTTGAAAGACTTGAAGTGAATTTGTCAGGCATGTTCTTCCTTTCATGAATCCAATCTAACAGTTCCAAGAACAGAAGAGACATTGGTGGATGAAAGAAAAAACATCTGCTATTAGCAGACTGTCTCAGGAAATGCTGCATAATGATTGTGACCATTCAGACAAACAGCACATTTGCTTTTGAAAGCATGCAGCATTCTACATCATTAGCAAAGATTGGAGAAGATTAAATTAATTTTAAACATCTTGAGGTGTAAGAGGGATTTTATGACTAGTATTGTTGTCCCTTTTTGACCCAAGTGGCTAGTCAAATTTCAGGGCCTTGGGGATGTTCCAGTTGAGAATAGAAATTTGTGGTAGTCAGGTATTTCTTTGATGCAGTTTTATTTACAAAGAATGTAGAGTCCAGTGTCCCTGAAAACAGAAGGAACCAAAAACCTAAAAGGAGTAGTTTCTTAACTCACAATTCCCAAGGCTCTTTTGGCTACAGAAAGCCCAAAAGCTCATTCTTATTTTCTAGCTTTTTCCAGAGTCACACTGTGTTTACAAGCTGCTGCTTGGCTTTCATAAAATCATAGACTCATAGAAGATTAGGGTTGGAAGAGATCTTAGGCAGTCATCTAGTCCAACCCCCTGCTCAAAGTAGGACCAGCGTCAACTAAATCATCCCAGCCAGGACTTTGTCAAGCTGGGCCTTAAAAACCTTTAACCCTTTCTTGCCTCCCCTTCGCTCTCTCTCTGTTCTTGTCCGAGCTTTTCGTGTGTTCTTCCATGCCCTCATCCTTCCAAACAGACCTCGTAACAATATCCAGTCGAACCTTTCCCTCCAACAGCATAGTGCTAGTTTCTGGGCAGACTCAATTCGCATTTGTTTAGGTGTGCCCCTTTAACTGTCTCTTACAACTATCTTAAATGCAGGACTCGTTCACACATCAGTTTGAAGGAGTTTTTAACTCAACCCATAACAAAGTTTCATGCAGCTGATAACAGTATGTTGCTAGTGGACAGCATTGCATAGATCACTAGATTATCATAACACAACGTATTTGTCAAAACACACATAAGCCCAGTTCTCCATTGTCTTACCTTATGCAGAGTAATGTCATAAACTACTGCTAGGAAAAGGCCTTGTCTAGACATGTTTAAAACCTGTTTTATTCATCCCCAATGTAATTCCATTGACATTAGTGGATAAATTCAGCCCATAAACGGTGTGGGTTTGGTTTTTAGTTTTGTTTTTTAACTTTGTGTTAATCAATTGTCAGTTAACTTGTGGTAATTAACCCTTTTATAAAGGCCACCCTAGATATTTTCCACTTCTTTGTTCCAGGCTTTAGACATGTGTGATTTACTCTGGGGGTCAGCCTAGGGTAAATCATAAGTGTTTGACAGGTTTCAGAGTGGTAGCCATGTTAGTCTGTATCAGCAAAAACAAAGAGGAGTCCTTATGGCACTTTAGAGACTAACAAATTTATTTGGGCATAAGCTTTCATGGGCTAGAGCACACTTCATCAGACACATGGAGTGGAAAATACAGTAGCAGGTATAAATACAAAGCACATGAAAAGATAGGAGTTGCCTTACCAAGTGGGCGGTCAGTCTAACAAAACTATTCAATTAACAGTAGGATACCAAGGGAAGAAAAAACACTTGTGTAATGGTAATGAGAATGGCCCATTTCAAACAGTTGACAAGAAGGTGTGAATAACAGTAAGGGGAAATTAGTAAGGGGGAAATTAGGTTTAGGTTTTGTAATGACCCAAACACTCTCAGTCTTTATTCAGGCCTAATTTGATGGTGTCCAGTTTGCAAATTAATTCCAGTTCTGCAGTTTTGCGTTGGAATCTGTTTTTGAAGTTTTGTTGTTGTTGAAGAATTGTGACTTTTAGGTCTGTAATTGAGTGGCCAGGCAGGCTGAAGTGTTCTCCAACTGGTTTTTGAATGTTATAATTCTTGAGGTCTGATTTGTGTCTATTTACTCTTTGCATAGAGACTGTCTGGTTTGGCCAATGTACATGGCAGAGGGGCATTGCTGGCACATGATGGCATATATCACATTGGTAGATGTGCAGGTGAACAAGCCCCTGATGATGTGGTTAGGTCCTATGTTAGGTCAGCTCTGTTAATTGAATTGCATCTGATGAAGTGGGTTCTAGCCCATGAAAAGTTATGCCCAAATAAATTTATTGGTCTCTAAGGTGCCACAAGGACTCCTTGTTGGTTTCACAAATGTTTTTCACCTGGAACAAATGTTTGGTAGTGTCTACACTTATGCTTTACAAGGTGTTAACTAGCTTGAATTAATTAGCAGTTTACCCAATAAAAAACATCTAATGAAGACATGCCCTAACTGTAAACCAAGAACATTAAAAATTTTAATTGATTTTATTTGTATCTAAAACAAATTTTCCTTCAAATTTAGTTTTCTGCTTTGGTCTCCAAATAATATGACTTCACCCTATACCCCTTTCTATTAGATTTCACAAGCATTCAGAATGGCTTTCAAATAATCAGCCTAACTGTCTTAACCAATTTGCAGTCCTACAGACACAGTGATGTTCAGACAGAAAAAAATGCTTAAAAAAAAAACAACCCCGTCTATTCTATTTAATATCCAGTGTAATAAATCTCAGCTTCCAGACTCCTGATTAAATGACGTTTCTGTGCATGAAACAGAAATGACACACTCGGTTGCACAAGAATCAAAAATCATTACTGCTAAGAAGCTGACTAACCTTAAAAACGTCTCTGTATCACAACATACATAAAACATTTTGTATGCTGAATTTTACAAAACATGAAGTGATTCGAAGTCCAGCGCTTCCTGAAAGTATACTTTTCCCGTAAAATATTGTAACTAAACCTCTCTTAACCCCATTAAAAGGGAATCTCAAAATCACTTAGCTGATACCATTTGTGACAAATGGGAAGGTCTGGGAGAAAATTAATCTAAATTTGTCTAATTAGAAGCTGTTACCTGATTAGAGACATGCAGTAAAGATAGGCTTGGCAGAATTTGATTTTTTTTAAATATAATTTTGACAGATTTTTTTTTGTTTTTAAGTATTTTAATTTTTTAAATCAATTTAAATTTTCACTGTGTGGGAAATTATGGAGGGAGTCAGGCAATGAGTAGGGGTCAGAAAATAATTATTTAGTGACAGTAGGTGTTGAGATTAAAAAGCTAATGCTTTTAAACCATCAAAACACATATGATCAACATCATGTATCACAATATACAAAGTAAATATCCTTAGCTCAAACTCTAAATTCTGAGCAGATTTCTCTTACTTTGCCTAACTGTAAATTTTGATCATTATCGATAGAAATATATTTTTTTCTGTTGGTATATGGCGAAATAGATTTTTGATGACATTTACTGATAAAAATCTAATTCTTTCCACCCTAGGTAAAGATAACAAGACAGAGACTAGATGTAATTTCAGAATTTAACCAAGTATTCTTTGTACTTAAAATTATTACCATTTTCCCATTAAATGCTGGATTTTAACCCTCACCATTTCCATATGCTTAACATAGTTTAAAGTTTTATCGTCGCCTAACTCAATATTTCCTGGAATTCTCATGAGAAAGACTGGGTGGTGTGGGTGGCCAGTGACATACAGGAGGTCGTACTAGATGGTCTGGTGGTCCCCTCTGGCTTAAACTCTATGACATCAACACTGTTTTAAAGATAATTTTTCCAAAAGGCATGATGATTACACAGTTAACTCCATTTTGAATACTGCCTTGTCTGGGAATAGTATGAAGAATAACATGTTAGTAGTAAACAACTACAACTAATCATAGAGGAAATATCATGGAACTGAGACACTTTCTCATTCAGGGATGCCAATAGCCACATATTACTCATGCTCACAACTTAAGCAGAGTGTGATGAGTGTTCTGAGCCAGAGTGCTCCGATGAATCATTTGAGGTAGTTACCTATTAGTCCAAAAGGTCCAGCCAATCCACAGACAAGGGTGTAACCATGTGACACCTGCCTCCTCCCAAGGTACGTATACAGGCTCCAGACGAAAGCAGCCCCAATCCAGTCTGCTCAATGTTGCTACCTTGTTGGGGATACACCACGCTACCTGGTAGTTGTGACAGACTGCTTCTGCTCCATCCGGAGCCTGTTCCTTCCCCTGCTCCAGAGATGGACAGTTGCCCAGCTGTCTTGACACAGAGACTCTGCAAATGCCCCTGTAGTGAGGCAGCTGCCCCACTCCTGGAGCACAGGGGAAAAGCAGTCAAGCAAGGCTGATTGGGGACGCAGCCACAGCTGGGACCATGCCCAATCAGGGTCCAGCTGGCCCTGATAAGATGGCTGGGGGCCCGGAGTTGAGGATCCTCTCTCTAGCTGTGGAGAGAGAAGGACCTGGCTGCCTGGGAGCTGGGAAGGGTACCTGAGGTGAAGCAGTGCTGGAGAAGGGCTGACGGAGCTGGGGAGCTCCAGCGTGATAAAACCCCAGGCTGCAGGCTTTGCCAAAAAGGCCAAAAGGTACTGGGGCTGCAGAAGGGCAGCCCAGGGATAGGCAACGGCAGCTGGTCCTAACCCCCTTGCCGATGATGAGTGGATTACAGACTGCAGTCTGCCCCAGGGAGTAGGGGCTAGACAATGACTGGTAATAGCTACTGAGGTAAAGGATAGAGGGTTGGGGGTTCCCCTGTGTGGGGATACCCAGATTGTGGGTTACTGCTGGGGGCAGAACCCTGGTGTAGAGGGGCACCAGGGTGCAGGAGGGACATGGGGGCCAGCGGTAGGTGAGACACAGGCCTGCAGAGGGTGCTCCTGGCTGGAAGAGATAATTCCCGGGACGACCAGCAGGAGGCGCCGCACCAGTGAGTCTCAGTTCTGCCACAGCCTCCATGTAGAGGCAACAGTTATCCCTGAACTACCTCCTCGGTTTTAACTAAAGGTTACCAGGATTCTTGTTTTGATCAGCTCTAGTTAAGGGTAACCTGAGCGTCTGAGTCAATAATTTCTCTCTTAATCGCCAAGATTCTAAAAAAAATTCCTGTAGGGATATATATGATATCCCTCTCTCCTCCACAGTAACACAAGTCACTGATGTGAATTTGCTCCAGGTTTGTGCTAACTACCAGCTGATTATGGATGTTTGGTTACAATGTGTGGTCTCACATCTAATTCCGAGTGGACAGATGTTTACATCACACTCGTCACTCACATTGGCAGTCTAAAAAGAGAGGCAATAGATTCAATGGCTGTGGAGAATAAGCTAATCTTACATTCACAGACATGATCTCTCCAAACCAGGGAGAAGGCACAGTGACAAGGTAGCATCCCTTGCAACACCTCTGACCATACTGTTTATGCTTTGTGGATAGCAGACTTATTTCCTAATATCTCTGTCTAAGAACATTCATGAACAATACATTTACTTTAAAACAGTTTAAAAAAAACTTACCTTGGTATAATACATTTTAATGTCAATAGTTATTTTCATTGCTGAGCTCATGACGGGGGTCACAATTACACACTGTACAATACCATACTACCAGTTTATGTTTTGTATTGCTTTGGGAAAAAAATACTTGACTCTTTAAGCACTTTGAGATACCTAGGGTCAGATCCTTAACTCTGCTAAAGCTGCTTTACTCTGTGCCGGTGGTACAAAGCTGCCTGAACACTGGACTAACTGGCAGTCTTGGGATTCTCCAGGGTTGAGTAAAGTCCCTTTTCACAGATCTCCCACTGGAGGTGGTTGCAGTTTTTTCTGTTGTATTCTGTGTAGGTTTTTATACTGTGCTCGTCACCATAGTATCTGACCACCTTCCAGTAGTGCATTAAGCAATGGGACTACAAATGTCACATGCTGACCATAAATCAGAGTAGCCCTGAGGTTGCTCTAATCCAGGGGTTCTCAACCTTTTTCTTTCTGAGGCCCCCCTCAAAATGCTAGAAAAACTCCAGGGCCCAGCAGGGCAGGAGGGGGACTCAGGGCTCCAGGCCAAGGATGGGAACCCTTGGGCATAGGTGTAGTTTGACTTCTATGTTGCGGGTGGGGTGGCAAGGGCCAGCAGGGCTCTGACCGGCTTGGCCAGCTCTGCAAAGTGGGGTCCAGGGAGGGAGGGCCACCTCCATCCCCTGACTCACCTCAGCAGGCCACCCACCTGTCTGGTGCTATGTGCCAGTGGCTACACCCTGAGGGCTCTGCTAGGCCCAGAGCTGCCAGGGTAGCTCTGACTGGCTGCGTGAACAGTCAAAGTAGGGGCTGGGAGCTGAGAAGCAGCCGTGACCCCGGGCAACAACAGCAGATGGGGAAATGCCATGGCTGCCCACTCCATGGCACCACTAACTAGAGAAGCATCTGCCTTGCACTGCCTGGCTCTGGCTTTCCACCAAGGATCTGGCCAGAGGACCGCGCCTGAGGGGCACTGGGGGAAAGGAAGAGGTGGGGGGTGGAACTGCCCCCAGGACTGCCCCACTCGGTAAGGCATTTTAGTTGGCACCCCTCCAACGCTCAGAGTTTCAGCCCCATGTCGCTCCTGACTTCAGCTGCAGGAGGGGAGCTTGGCATCGCTCCCTGCTTCAGCCCCACTTGGGGCACTGGTTTCAGCTGTGGGGCTCCTCAGACCCCGTGAAAGGGCTCACGGATCCCCGGCTGAGAACCACTGCTCTAATCTACCTAAAAGACCAAACTAAAGGATCAGGGGAGCATGAGCTGGTGGTGGCAGTTCCCCAGGTGCAGCTTAGCTGGACCCAGGTATCAGTGACCTGGAGCATTATGAGATACAGGGGCTGATTAACTGCTTCTCATTCAGCACCCTGTCACACCCCCACATAACCTACTCAGATCCTCTCAAGGAGCTGCTGGCTAAGATCAGCTTTCTGGGTCACTGCTGGCTATGGGGGATCACTGATATTTCTTAAAATTAGTTATATTGACTCTTCCCCCTCCCCCCCCGTTCCTTTATATGTTGATTCTCTCCTTACATTGTAAGCTCTTCACATCTGTGTTTGCAGGGTGCCTAGCACATTGTGGGGAGTACTAGAATGAAAATAATAATAATGGAAGCATCCCAATCTCATCTATTTCTAAGTCAGACATGACCAGTAACAGATAATCACTGGCCATTTCAGAGGCATAAGGCTCAAGCTTACATTTTCTGTTTCCAGTAGTATCAGGATCTACTTAGTAATACTAAAGGCATAGCAGTTTGTCAGAAAGCTTAGCAATTACTGAATAACTTAGCCCCTGTGCAGGCTTGCACTAAAGATTTTACAGTTGCCATTAGTGGTATTCCACTTAAAATAAAAGTCCAGTTATCCTATGATATATAGTTTTGGGTAACTGAATAGAGGCAAATGTGTGTGTCAAAGTTGTCTTATATGATAAAATAATTTAAATGGGTGCCCCTTTGTAATGAGGACATTGATTTCAGAATTAATAGTCCACACTTTTTTTAGTTCCACACTAAATGTTGTTGTCAGTTAAAGAAAGCCATTAAGTAGTATAGAAATTAGGGACCAATTCTGGATGGTGCAACGTGCCTCCCTATGAAATCAGGTACTTAAGGTACAATTGAAGCTGTCTCTCTGGAATATTTTTACTGTGTAATCCAGTACTGAGGAGATCAGAGGCTCCCTCTTCTACTTACAAGTAGTCTATATCATGGTGCAGAATTAAGTCTTCAAATTCAGTTCAAATTATGTAATAACTAATTTATGGTATTTATCGCTGCAGCGTCATTAGGTAAAAAGAAAAAAATTATACTGGGAGATGAGGTGACTCCAGAGATTGATAATGGGATTTAGAACCTTTCAACTGAAGGTCAGCCGTTCAAATCCCACCTATAATGGCAGTAGATAGAAGTGATCACCATTTGATAGCTGTTTAATGACCTAGGAAAATAATTTGTCTACATCACCCAAACCTTCACACTTGGCACTAACTGACAACTTTGGTTGATTTGTCTGTCTAGATTCTTACCTTGATATCTTTACCACAGTATTTAAGCAGAGAGGCCCAGGACTGAATAAACACAGAGACTGAACCATCATCTCATATCTAAAGGGACCTTTCCAAGTCAGGGTTGCTGAAGTATGTTGATGGAATAGTGTAGGAAAACCTGTCAGTGTTACTTGCTAGTGCACCCCCTAATATGTCTCTCTAGGCAGAGGCCTTTAGATCCCAGGGCTGTGGATAGTCACTAAAAATAATGGATCTAGTTCTCTGGTGGTGTAAATAGGTGCTGCTCCATTATCTTCAATTTACAACTGCAGGGAATTTAGATCTACATTTCTTAGCATTTTTATATACATTCTGCATTTTCAAACATTAATTTTTTCTCATAGTATCCCTTTATGTTAAGAAATTATTATCCCACTTTTACAGAAGAGGCAACGGAGGCAGCATAGTTATCTCATCTAAGGCCCCCAAAATTAAAAAACAGCTGGTTCCCAGGCCCGTTGTCAATCCACTAGACATTTCACAAGTACTATAGTCATTTATTGAAATATTATGTAAAGAAAACTCCTGCGGAAGAAAGAATATTCATCTTTTTATGGATTTCTAGCTGAAAATTTAATTCTATTGAGACTCTAAAAGTGTGGTTTAGTAAGTAGATAAAAATGTGATTGAGACTGTCTTATGTTTTTCCCTAAAGAGAAAATGGCAGCATTTCATGGGCTTTCACATTGATTTATAAAATCACATAAAAATTCCAAATGCTTCCTAGACTTTGTTGTCTTGTTTTCCCCCCAAACGTCACATGTGGGATTGGGTGTCCACACCACACAAGGCCTGAAGGGGTAAATTAGACCAATTACACTATAGGCTGCACCCCGGAGGAAAGCCAGGCAGTGCTAATGGCCTAATTGGCTAATAAAGTCCAGCTGTGGGGGAGGAGCTGGGCCCAGTATATAAAGCCAGGAAGCTTGTAACAGCAGGGGGTTTTAAGGAAGTAATCTGCAGTCAATGCATGAGAGAAGGGAGGGGTGTTTGCAACTATAGAAGGTAGTCTACAGTTACTCCCTAGGAGAAGGGAGTTTAGGTTGGCAAACCCAGACAAGGGGGAAAGCCTAAAAGGCTCAGGGGAAAAGCAGCAAGGAATAGGATAGTGCAGCCCTTGGCTGCTGAGGAGAGAATCTCTCAGTTGGAACCTGGAGTAGAGGGCAGGCCTGGGTTCCCCTACCAGCCACTGGGGAAATGGCATAGACCAAGCGGTGGAGAGTGGACTGCCTGAGACAACTCATGGTTTAATACCCTGGAAGGGAGTAACCTGGCTTGGGGGCTGAATCGCAAAGAGGAGGCAGTGGCTCCTGGGGTAACAGAGGGGTGAAAGAGACAGAATGTGGCAGACGGCAACTGCAGGAAGGGGTGTCAGCTGGCAGAGCTAATCCCCAGACGTGCCAGGAGGTGGAACCCTCCAGTGGTGAGTAGAGCGCCCCATCACAACATGCCAATCTGCAATGTTAACTTCCAACAATTTTTAAATGTTGGCTGTTTAATCATGATCAGTTTAAACATCCTGGGACCTATGTTAGTGATATCGAGTACCATTACCTCCATCCTCAACAGCCTCCAAAAAACAATGTTATTTTAATACAGAGATTAATTCTGCCAGGACAGCTGTGTCCAACACAGATTGAGTTTTCTTAAATGAAGATTTTTGTACTATACTTAAATTGTTATTCCTCTTTCATTTGTCCTTCATTTCATATCCTGCTCTGTGTTAAAATGGATTTAGTTTCACCCCTAGGCTGTGTTCTCTTGGGCTGTTATTGAAGCAATATTAATATTTGTATCCATAGTTTTCACAATTTAACATGGGGGTTATCACAGTAATATGCAAAACTAATAGGTATTGGATTAATTACCTTGAAGGGCACTGTTAGTTAAGAATCTCAAGGAGCCTTCCCTGTTAAAATATTTTAATGCTTGAATGTTGAGAGTGACAATTACTTATCCTTTAAAATAAACTTTTGATGAGACTGAAACATAATATCAAATATTAATACTTTTTTCCTGTATGATACTTTTTGCAAGGCACTATTATGTAAACACATTTGCAAGTTCAGAGTAAAGCAGGTGATAGTCATTTGATTTTGATAAAGAATTAGCTATAAACTATCATTAGCTGAAAAAATTTACTTTTCCATACAAATGGAAAGTAAAATTTCTAAAATAGGAGAAAAGGTACTAACCTATAAAAATCAGAATGTTGAAGGTTTATAATGAAAAACCTCAATCATATCCTACAATAACGTATATGAATATAATGTGTGTATTCCTTATAATATCTCTAGTCATGAGTAATGTAACTATCAAATTTAAGGATAAATATCAGCCCACATTTCTACCTGCAATCTGAAATTAAAATATAACTGTATCAAAATAGTACTGTATCAATCACAATAGAAAAAGGATCACACTTATGTGCACAGTTATTCTGAATTATTTTAAAGTACGTATTTTTGTTACAGTATTTCTATTTTTCACATACAGTAACATTTTCCAAAAAGTGGCCACGGATTGTGGGCAGTTGAGTTCTTGGGTGTCCATCTTGAGACAAACTTGGGCCTGATTTTCAGAGGTGCTCAGTACAAGTGTCGCATATTATCTCTTACTTATCAGATGGATCCTGAGTTACCAGATGACAAAATGTATCCCCAAGCCTTGCTTACCCCTCCTCTCTTCCACCCAGACTCTGCCACCTTCCCCTGCAGAGACCCCAGATCCAAAGAGCATCATCCGTAATATCCAGGATGCCTGAGAGAGAAGTAGTGCCAGAAAGATGCCTGACATCCCTACCACCTTCGGCACAGGAGGGTAAGATCCATGCACAGAAAGTTCCCTTTATGCATGGATATGGTGACCAGACAGCAAGTGTAAAAAATCAGGATGGGTGTAGGAGGGGGTAATAGGAGCCTATATAAGAAAGACCCAAAAATTGGGACTGTCCCTATAAAATTGGGACATCTGGTCACCCTATGCACAGATCTGGATGGGGAGGAATGTTGGATGACCTCAGATGACACTGCATTTATTTCTTTAAACTACGTAACACTTGAGGACACGGAAATATAGCTTTACACAGAAAAGAAACAGCCCTCCACCCTCAAAAATATCCATGTTCATAGATTCATGGTTTTTAAAGGTAGAAGGGACAAGTATGCTAACCTAGTCTGATCTGCTAAACACACGGCAAAGAACCTCACTCAGTAATATTTACACCAAGCCCATAACGTGTGTTTGAACTAGAGCATATCTTTAAGAAAGGCATCAGCCTTGATTAAAGACTTCAGGTGACAGAAAATTCACCACATCGCACAGCAAATTGTTTCAATAGTTAATTGCTCTCACTGCTAAAAATGTGCACCTTATTTCTAATCTGATTTTCTCGCTTCAGCTTCCAGCCATTGGATCTCATTATGCCTTTTCAAGTAGATTAAGGAACTGTCTACTATCAGAAATCTCTTCCCCATATAGACCTTTATCGAGTTGCCTTTAACCTTCTCTTGGATAAACTAAATATATTGACTTTCCGAAGTCTCTCACTATACAGGCAGGTTTCCCAGACCTCTGATCATTCTTTTAATTCTTTTCTGAGCCCTTTCCAGTTTTTTCAGCATCCTTTTTGAAGTGTGGACACCAGAACAGCACACACTATTTTTACTAAAAGTCTCACAAAAATGCCATATGCAGAGGTAGTATCATTTCCCTACACCTATTTGATATTCCCTTGCTTATGTGTCTGAGAATTGTGTTTGCCTCTGTAGCTCTAGCATCACATTGGGAACTCACACTTAACTCGTGTTCTACCATGACTGGAGTCATTTTCAGTGTCACTGAATTACAGCACAGAGTGTCTATTTGGTAAATGTGAGAGACATTCTTTCTTCCTAGATATATGTCCTTACCTTTGGATACGCTACACTTCAAGCTGGAGGTTAAATTCCAGCTTGAGGAGACAAACCTGAGTTAGTGCTGATTGAACTAACACACTAAAAATAGAAGTGTAGCCATGGTGATGAGTAGCTAACTGCCCTGACTACATGCCTGCTATCTTGGACAGGACTGTACTCAGGGTGGCTAACGCCTCCTGCTGCTCATGCTGCCAGAGCTACCCTCTATGGGTATAGATATGTCTCCTTGAGCTGGAAATTAGATCTCAAAGTGTAGACATAGCTTTTGAGTCATAGCTGCCTAGTTACTGACAAAAAAACAACTAGTGTCAGCTCTAAAAAGGAACTATATATATGGAGTAAGATGTATAACATCCCATTCTCTTTCATTCATCAGTAAAATTGATAGCTCAGTTTCTATTTCGAAGTTTTATTACTGGGGATAGTTAGAGCAAAGACAAAGAAGAAATAACACAACTTAATCTTCAGATGCCAGGTTCAACTACAGTAGCAGTACTGACAAAAATTGCCTGTCCTGACAAACGAGCATAAATCTGACATGGAAGTCACTGAGGGAGAATAACTATGAATGTTAAAGTGGTATTTTTCTTTATAGCTGCTCTTTAACGTACTGCTAAGATAAATTACCCAAAAGCTTAAAATGCCTCATAAGAAAGTTCACAATTACTTCTAGTTAAAAGTAAATTTTAAAAGTTTCTTGGAAGAAGTTGGGAAGTAGTAGAAATATTGAAGAAAGAATTCAGTAGGGTAAATGGAGTACTGCAGAAAATACTTTGGGAAATTCTGCAGAAAATATTGACACAATCATTTATGTCACCCAGAGTTGTCCATGATTCATTGCCAGTACCTTATATTCAGTGCAACTCTAGAGACTTTGAGAGGAAGAAATATATAAATTGCTGCTTGGGAACCGAGCCTTGACGCTCATAGAATGGCAGGCAGTGTTTCAGCATGTCATATGCTTTTACTCTGCGGATATCACTAGTGCAGATGTGATGGAATACTGAATGCATCACAAAAACTATAAAAAATAAACTATAAGTTAGGTGAATTGCCACAGCCAAAACCTATATTAGGTTATAGTAGCCTTCTAATAAGGAAAGTATCCCTCTCAAGAACTCTGGGGAAAGATTGAGAAACAAGAGCAGAGCTAAAGAGAAGAAGACCTACAGACTGTGTTGCAGAAAAAGCTTTCAAGTAGTTATGAGTGAATTAACTTTCCTTTGGGAATAAAGAAGAAGAATGACGAAAACTCAAAATACATTGAGCAGCAATTGTACTGGCAAAGGATGGATGGCATATACCTAGAGATTGTGTAATAACTAGTCACTCCATAGTTACATTTGTCTGACTTTCTATCAAAAACCTAATTTGGCTTCCTTGATTATATGCCTCACAACAGCTTCTTTAACAGCTGCTGGAACTTGGCCCAAACCCACATCCTTGTAGCGACACATGACTATCTTGGCAGACCATGGACCCTGTACTTTCCCATTGGCCTTCTCCAACCAGGAAGTACAAGGATCTAGCTCACAGGCTGCGACACTAAGCTGCCTCAGCACCTTTAACATCAAGGTGAAATTCTGAATTAATGTTTAACTGACAGACCAAGCATTTATCCCTCACAAGACATAGTTCTGCTTCCATGTCTCAGTCTAAATGAGAGCCGTTTTATTGGAAGACTAACACGAAAACTATTCCACAACAATAAAAATTCAACTCAATAACCAAGCAGAAACTGCGGAGATTAAAGTTTAAGGGCTTTCATCACTTCCTTGGGAAGTTACTTGATTATCAAATACATCTTATCATTGAAAATCTCATGCCTTTGCCTCCCTCAATGTTCAACTCAAAATTTCCTTTCAGTTAATTCAGCCCTTGAATTTTAGAACTCAGCAAGGTGAGGCAGGAAATACCTTGCAGTTCAGAAAGACATGCATCTTCAGGTATTTGTTGTATTCACATTATACATTTTGTTTATCATATTTTCAAATGATTCTATTGTCATTTTAGCTACCAGTCTACACTGTCAGCCACTCAAAGTACACAATGGTATGAAATACAAACCTGTTTATGAGGATTACATGGAGGCTCTCTCTTAAGAGACTGCAGTTCCAATTTATATATAACAAATGCTGGACATGAATAGAGGCGAAAGCCCTATTTCTCTTCAGTAGTTATATGGCTCCCATTACCATAGTATCTGAGCATCTCATAATTTCTGATGTATTTTTCCTCCCAACACTTATATGAAGTAGGGAAATGTTATGTCCCTCTCTATTTTAGAGAGCTGTGAACAGAGGAGAAGCCAACAGAGCGAGGTCGCCTGGGGGGAATTCCCACAGAGTTTTAGCATTTCAGGCTTCTGTGAGCAGTAAATACAACATTTGAAGAGACTCTTAAGAGGAAGACAATATAGATAGTGAGTGATTGGCTCTTGTGAGCTGCATAGGATGTGCCATGTTTGTCTTTCTCCTTGAGGACGGAAGCGACTTAATCCATACCAAGTGCAAGCTAGTCTCCATATTGGAAGAGAAGGTTAAAGGACTAGAGACCCAAATATCAACCCTGTGTTGCATCAGAGAAAATGAAGACTTTCTGGATAGAAGTCAGTATTTGGTACTGCAGGCACAGCATGCCGAAGAATCAGAGAGGGCAGTGCAGAACAGGGAAGAAAATTGGTAGCATGTGACCTCCAGAAGAAGAAAGAGGAGAACTCATGTACCCCACATGCAGATAGAGGTAAGAAATCGTTTTCAAGCTCTCTGCATAGGTACTATGGTGGAGAATGGTTTGAAAGAGTCATCTGAGGGAAGGGATCAGAAGGAGACCTCATCGACCAGAAGGCATGGGATGCATTGTCCTAGGGATGGGGGTTCCACGACCACCACTCCCAAGAGGAGCAGATGGGTAGTGGTGATCAGGGACTCCCTCTTAGGGGGACTGAGTCATCCATCTGCTGTTCAGACTGGGAAATTCAAAAAGCACGCTGCTTGCCTGGAGCTAGAATTCAGGATGTGACAGACTCTGCAGAGACTGATCAAGCCCTCAGACTGTTACCCCTTCCTACTTCTCCACGTGGGCACTAATGATACTGCCCAGAATTACTTTGACAATGTGGTTCTGGAAAGAAGGATAAAAGAGTTTGAGGCGCAAGTCATGTTCTCGTCCATCCTCCCTGTTGAAGGAAAAGGCCCAGATAGGGATTATTCAATTGTAGAAGTAAATGTGTGGTTACGCAGATGGTGTTAGAGATAGGGCTTTGGCTTCTTCTACCACAGGATGTTGTTCCAGGAAGGATTGCTAGGAAGAGATGGGATCCTTGTAATGAAGAGAGAGAAGAGCATCTTTGCAGGAAGGCTTGCTAACCCAGTGAGGAGGGCTTTAAACTTATTTTGCCGGAGGATGGAGACCTCTGCCCTGAGGTAAGAGGGGGAATGTGATACTGGGAGGAAACAAAGGAGGAGCGTGCAACAGGGAATGCCTCCTGATTCATACTGAGAAAGCAGGGCAATCGACTAGTTATCTTGGGTGCCTGTACATGGATGCAAGAAGCCTGGGAAAGAAGCACTGGAAGTTCCAGCACAGTCAAGGAACTATGATGTGATTGGAATAACACTCAGTGGGGTAACTTACATGACTGGAGCACTGTCATGGATGGGTATAAACTGTTCAGGAAGGACAGGCAGGGGAGAAAAGGTGGAGGAGTTGCACTGTATGTAAGAGAACAGTATGATTGCTCAGACCTGCAGTATGAAACTGGAGAAAAGCCTGTTGAGAGTCTTTGGGTTAAGTTTAGAGGTGAGAGCAACAAGGGCGATGTCATGGTGGGCATCTGCTATAGACCACCAGACCAGGAGGATGAGGTAGACGAGGCTTTCTTCAGACAATTAACAGAAGTTTCCAGATCAGGATCTGGTTCTCATAAGGGACTTCAATCACTCATCTGCTGGGAGAGTAATACAGCAATGCACAGACAATCCAGGAAGTTTTTTGAGAGTGTTGGACAACTTCCTGGTGCAAGTGCTGGAGGAACCAACTAGGGGCCATGCTCCTCTTGATCTGCTGCTCACAAACAGGGTAGAATTGGTAGGAGAAGTAGAAGTGGGTGGCAACCTGGGCAGCAGTGACCATGAGATGGTTGAGTTCAGAATTCTGACACAAGGAAGAAAGGAGAGCAGCAGAATACGGACCCTGGACTTCAGAAAAGCAGACTTTGACTCCCTCAGGGAACTGATGGGCAGGATCCCCTGGGAGGGTAATATGAGGGGAAAGGGAGTCCAGGAGAGTTGGCTGTATTTTAAAGAAGCCTTATTGAGGGCACAGGAACAAGCCATCCCGATGTGCAGAAAGAATAGCAAATATGGCAGGTGACCAGCTTGGCCTAACAGAAATCTTCGGTGAGCTTCAACTAAAAAAGGAAGCTTACAAGAAGTGGAAACTTGGACAGATGACTATGGAGGAATATAAAAATATTGCTCAAGCATGCAGAGGTGTAATCAAGAAGGCCAAAGCACAACTGCAGTTGCAGCTAGCAGTGGATGTGAAGAGTATCTACAGGTATGTTAGCAACAAGAAGGTGGTCAGGGAAAGAGTGGAACCCTTACTGAATGGGGGAGGCAACCTAGTGACAGATGATGTGGAAAAAGCTGAAGTATTCCATGCTTTTTTTGCCTTCGTCTTCGCAGTCAAGGTTAGCTCCCAGACTACTGCATTGGGCAGCACAGTATGGCGAGGAGATGAGCAGCCCTCAGTGGTGAAAGAACAAGTTAAGGACTATTTAGAAAAGCTGGACATACACAAGTCCATGGGGCCGGATACAATGCACCCAAGGATGCTGAGGGAGTTGGCTGATGTGACTGCAGAACCATTGGCCATTATCTCTGAAAACTCGTGGTGATCGGAGGAGGTCCCACACAATTGGAAAAAGGCAAATATAGTGCCTATCTTTTAAAAAAGGGAAGGAAGAGAATCTGGGGAACTACAGACTGGACAGCCACATCACAGTTCCCAGAAAAATCATGGACCAGGTCCTCCAGGAATCCATTTTGAAGCACTTGGAGGAAAGGAAGGTGATCAGAAACAGTCGACATGGATTCACGAAGGGCAAGTCATGCCTGACCAACCTGGTTGCCTTCTATGATGAGATAACTGGCTCTGTGGATATGCGGAAAGCGGTGTACATGATATACTTTGACTTTAGCAAAGCTTTTCATACCATTTCCCACAATATTCTTGCCAGCAACTTGAAGTATGGATTGGAACAATGGACTATAAGGTGGATAGAAAGCTGACTAGATCATCGGGCTCAAGGGGTAGTGATCAATGGCTCAATGTCTAGTTGGCAGCTCGTATCAAGCAGAGTGCCCCAGGGACTGGTCCTAAGGCTGGTCTTGTTCAACTTCTTCGTTAATGATCTGGATGATGGAATGGATTGAACCCTTTGCAAGTTCATGGATGACACTAACCTGGGGGGTGGGGATGGTGTAGACATGCTGGAGGGTAGTGATAGGGTCCAGAGAGACCATCAGATTTCTTTTGGCCCAATCCTCCAATTTATCTTGAAGTTCAACAAGGATCCCATCCACTGCTACAGGCTAGGGACTGACTGGGTAAGCGGCAGTTTTGCAGAAAAGGACCTGGGAATTATAGTGGATGAGAAGCTGGATATGCGTCAACAGTTGTCCTTGTTGCCAGGAAGACTAACGGCATATTGGGCTGCATTAGTAGGAGCATTGCCAGCAGATCAAGGGAAGTGATTATTCCCCTCTATTCAGCACTGGTGAGGCCACAGCTGGAGTATTGCATCCAGTTTTGGGACCCCACTACAGAAAAGATGTGGAAAAATTTGGAGAAAGTCCAGTGGAGGGCAACGGAAAAGATTTGGAGGTTAGGGCATACGACATGAGGAGAGGCTGAGGGAACTGGGCTTATTTAGTCTGCAGAAGAGAAGAGTGAGGGGGGATTTGATGGCAGCCTTCAACTACCTGAAGGGGGGTTCCAAAGAGGATGGAGCTAGCCTGTTCTCAGTGGTGGCAGATGACAGAACAAGAAGCAATGGTCTCAAGTTGCAGTTGGGGAAGTCTAGGTTGGATATTTGGAAAAACTATTTCACTAGGAGGGTGGGGAAGCACTGGAATGGGTTATCTGGGGAGGTGGTGGAATGTCCATCCTTAGAGGTTTTTAAGGCCTGGCTTGACAAAGCCTTGGATGGGATGATTTAGTTGGGGATTGGCCCTGCTTTGAGCAGGGGTTGGACTGGATGACTTCCTGAAGTCTCTTCCAACTCTAATCTTCTATGGTACTAAGGACGTGTCGAAGGTTATAAAGTCAGTTTGTGTCACAGAAGGAAGCTGAACTCAAGTCTCCCAAATCCCAGTTCAATACCTTATCACTGGACCATGCTTCCCCCATGAAGGAAGCTTGAAAATGTGACAGTGGGATTTACAGATTGCTGCAGGCTGAGGGTATTATTGCCTACTAAAACATTTTAGACAGCACTGGAAATGAACCCTTCTGAGAGGATGAAGCACTATACTGTAAAACATCAATTATCAAGGACTTAGGGGATAATTGGGATTCAGATAATCAGAAGTCAGACCGTGAGTTTTGTAATCTGCACCCAGTCTTGGGTCAAGATCCAAGGAGAGAAGGGGAACTCTGGGAATCTCGAAGGTCTGCTCCTGGAGAGTTTCTGAGCAACCCAGGAAAGGAACTGCTCCGCCAAAATATCTCTTAAAACAGACCTTCAGTTAACTAGGGTTATATTGCATTTCCTACACCACATATACATGTTCAAGTCATTACATTTCCAGTCTATTTAATCTTTCAGAAGCAAATTTCTTATATTCAACCCTAAGGCTTCAAAAATCTGAATCAATAAAACTCTAACATATAAAGTAAGAAGCACGATTTTTCCAAAGTTTATAAACATGAGGAATACACACACAAAGCACAGTACTATTACTTGGGTGTTACAAGATTTAGGTTTCCTTATGATGAAATTCATAGCAAATTTTTTTTTTAAATAAACCTGCAGCACTTTGAATTATATCTAGTCAAAATATTTAACTTTCTCATACTTGAAGAGGAAATATTGTGCTATGTCACCTAGACCAGTACCAACAAACTGTTAAAGAAAAATAAATACCCTACATTAAATACTCTCGGATTATGCTTAAATAACCAGTAACTATTTCTGAGAAGTATGTGTCCCAAACTATTACAGGGCAATGAAAAATGAGTCATCAGTAAAGCAGCTACATCAAGTGTCAGTATTCATGGCTTTATAGAAGATAACTTCTCCTCCTGTTCTTAAATCTAGTAAGTGAGCCTTCTTACATATTTGTAAAGGAATTTTCCTCCAATCAATTCTTTTTCACATCAGAAGCAAGGGTGAACCATGGTGAGAAAAAAAAAGTTTCCCCCTGAAGTATTTTCAGTAGAAATAAAACACATCAAAACAATTATATTATTAACATATTTAAAGAATTTGTTAATGGTGATGTTAAGGTTAATGTCACACTATAAGTGGTCTGAGTCACAATGGCCACAAATTTATGTGAAAGGGATAAAAATTATACAATCAGATTTCAACCCTAAATATTTTGAACCTAGATACTGGATTGTAAAAAACAGAGTACTTGGAAAGGCACATATGAGCTAAACATACTTCCTTCCAATTGCCCCATTTTCAGTCATTTGTAACTTTTTCAAAAAGGTCTTAGCTGGTCAAAATGATTTGCAGGCTCTGCAACTTGTTTTGCCTTGAAGTCATTTTCAGCCCCCCTCTCTCTCTCCAGTTTAACATGCCACCTAAGATTTTTCTTCTATTTTATTTAGGTTCCATCACCATGGCGTCTGAATGCTTTCCAATAGTATGCAACTGCCATGTGGTGTTCTTCCCTTTCTATCCACATGGGGAAAACTGTTGGAAAAAAGTTAATGAGTACTATGCGTTACACATTTCTATTAGTAAAGGCAAAGTCAAAGAAGTGCACTTTGCTCTTAGCAGGGATGGTTGTTATTCTGGAATGATCCAGAGTTTCGGACCAGTCCCCAAGAAAGCTCCATCTTCTGAACAAGTTTTACCCTTGTAATAAACATCTCCTTTATACCAGAGGACAGCAGTTGCCAACCACACTATTTGTCCCTGAGTTTTAGGTCATCTTTTAAGTATCGCAGGCCTAGCTCATTGATAACCTTGAAAAGAATTGAGATCTTGAACCTGATGCAATATTCTATGGGGAGCCAGCATAGTGAGCAGATGACAAATGTGATGATTTTGTTTATGAGTGTGGTATATTATTAGATTGGTTTTAAGGTTTTTATAATGTTCTTACACATTTACAGAATTAAATTATAGCTCAGAGCCCCAAGAGCCTTGGCAGAGGATGCTTTATAAACTGAATTAGCATTAGTTAGGTTTATACTTGAAAATACCATGGAAAATGTTAACTATACACACAGACAGGCCATTGTGCATCTGCATGTTTTCTGGTTTTCTCTGTAGTTTCTCCTCTCACTCCAGACAGATGAACTATTCTAATACGAAGATTAAACACAATTGTATCGTGGCCACACACTTAAATCACTTGGTAGATGGCAAATCAACTAACGTTGCCTGAACCAAAACTATTATGTGTAACGGATTGCTGCATAATTTGAATCTTCCAGGACATGGAGGGCTTAGAGCTAGAAGTGCATGTCTGCAGTAGTCAGTTGTGGATGGGAGCAACTTGGCTGTTATGAAAGGAGAAGCATAAGTGAGAGAGGATTGGAGCAATAATGTGTGGAAAAAATGATGTGAAAAAGTACGTTAATGACAACTGAGTGAGAAGAGAAAGAAAGGCACAGTTTTTTCTCAGGGCTACAGAGAAGAAAAGCATATGAAAATTCTGTGTCTGCTTAAAGCCTTTGAAGCTAGATTTAGGCCCTATCTACAATTTACTGAACATTTTATAAACCTTGTATGCACTTCCAGATAACAGTTTAAATATGGTTTTGGCCAGCTAAGATGAACATAACCAGACTGAATGCTGTTCAGAGTATTTATTATTTATTTCAGTTTCCAAAATGTGTTCTGGTTACATGTATGACAGTATACAAACAGCAGTTAGGACCAGTGTCTAACAAATTAGACTCTCCACAAATTCCCAGAATTCTCCTGGCCATCACACAACAGACACCCAACTGCTCCTACTCTCTCCCTCTTTCCTTACAACAATTCATTCCTCCTCCACATGAGAGAAGTTTATATCTAAAATTAGTTAAAATCACACCTTTACCCCCACCCATATTAGCTGGACCAACTGTTTAAAACAATTTAGCTGCTTTAGCACAGTTCAACAAACTGTTTCTGAACAACACAGATGAGGCTTTCATTAGAAGTAGTAGTAGCTACAGACTATGTAAGCCACAAGAAGAAGTAGTAAGAAAAAAAACAAAAAGTAAGACAATTCCTACAACAAGTCATGACAAACACCAGATATAAGCCTGGTGAGAATAGATTCTCTCAGAAAGAGAGTGTCCTCACCCCCAGAAAGCTGCTCAAAGCATTCAGGTGAGTTTAAATTCCACTGAAACACAAGAGACTAAAGAATTTGATGGCTAAGAGCAAAACAGGCTAACTACAAAATATGAATACTTAGAAACAAGAGGTATCAAGGATGTATAGTACTCGAAGTGCAAGGCCAGGATATATTCAGCCAATTCCAGAAGCTTGTTAAAGGAGTTTTTTTAAAAAAATGCATTTTCTGGCTAAAGCTGATAATAATAATACCACCTAGCTGTTATATAGTGCTTTTCATCCACAGATCTCAACACGTTTTACACAGGTTGTCAATATCATTATGTAACTATTGTCCTACCACATATAATACAATTACCCACTATGTGGCCAATTAACAGGCACAGGGTATTCTCTTACAGATTGTATGTACAGACATTTTGGGAGTCTCTCAGTTTTTCATTAGTGCATTTTCTCCCAGCCTCTTCTAGGTGATAGAAACATCAGGCACTTCACTTTAAAGAAATTTTAAAAAGACATCAGCCTTACTAGAAGGAGCCACATATATGATTACGCTGTCAGACAAAAAGCAAAGCAGATACAAGGAAACAATACAGAACCAGCCTTAAGCACAAGCAACTATTCAGGCATTATTTTTGAGGTGCATGCATTAAGTAGATCATGGTGCATAGGTCCACGAGGTACATTATTAAGGGAACAAGAATAACCCAAGACAATGCATAGGAAAGATAGGAAGTATCGTAAGAGGGTACCCTGGCTTAACCTGGACATCTTCAAGGACATGAAACTCAAAAAAGAATCATAAAAGAAGTGGAAAATAGGTCCAATTACAAAGGATGAATATTTTTTTAAAAACACCACTACCATGTAGAGACAAAATTGGAAAGATCAAGACTCAAAATGAGATTAAACTAGCTAGGGACATAAAAGGTAACAAGAAAGTATTTTACAATACATGAGAAGCAAGAGGAAAACCAGGCACAGGGTAGGCCCATTACTATATGAGGAGGAAAAGACTGACAGAAAACACAGCAATAGTCAAACTGACAAATTTCTTTTTTGTTTGTTTTCACCAAAAAAGTTAGCAGTTATTGGATGATTAACATAATAAATATCAGTGTAAATGGGGTAGAATTTGAGGCTAACACAGGAAAAAAACAAGTTAAGAACTACTTAAACAAGCTAGATGTCTTCAAGTCAGCAGGACCTGATGAAATAGATCCTAGAATACTTAAGGAACAGGTTGAAGAGATCTGAATCATTTGTGATTATCTTTGAGAACTCATGGAAGTGGAAGGGATCCCAGAGGACTGGAAAAAGTAGATATAGTGCCTATCTATTAAAAGGAGAACAAGGACAACCCTGGGAAATTAGAGACCAGACAGCTTAACTTTGGTACTGAGAAAGATAATGGAACAAATAATCAAACAATCAGTTGGCAAGTACTTAGAAGATGATAAGATAAGTAACAGTCAACATGGATTTGTCAAGAAAAAATCATGTCAAACCTTCTTTCACAGGGTAACAAGTCTTATGGATGAAGGGAAGCAGTAGATGTCAGATCTTGACTTTAGTAAGGCTCTTGATACTGTCTCACATGATCTTCCCATAAATAAATTAGAGAAATATAGCCTAGATGAATCTACAATACGGTGGGCACACAATTGGCTGGAAAACCATACTCAGAAAGAGTAGTTATCAATGGTTCACAATAGAGCTGGAAGGGCATATCAAGTGGGGACCCACAAGGATCTGTCCAGGATCTGGTTTTGGCAATGTCTTCATAAATGATTTGTATAATGGCATACAGAGTACATTTATAAGATTTGCAGATGATCTCAATCTGGAAGGGATTGTAAACTCTTTAGAGGCCAGGGTTAGAATTCAAAATGATATTGACAAACTGGAGAAATGGTCCAAATTAAATAGGATGAGATTCAATTAGGACAAATGCAACAGACTACACTTAGGAAGATATAATACTGGGCTAGCTGGACCATTGATCTGACCCAGTATGGCCATTCTTATGTTCTAATAATCAACTGCACAAGTACAATACGAGAAGTGACTTCCTCGGAAGGAGTACTGCAGAAAAAGATCCAAGGGTTATAATGGATCACAGACTACATATGGATAAAAAACGTAACACTGTTGCAAAAAAAGCAAACATCATTCTGGGATGTATGAGCAGGAGTGTTGTAAGCAAGGCATGAGAAGAAATTCTTCCACTCTATTCAGCACTGAAAAGGCCTCAACTGGAGTATTGCATCCTGTTCTGGACACCATACTTTGGGAAAGAGGTGAACAAATTGGAGAAAGTCCAGAGGAGAGCAACAAAATGATTAAAGGTACAGAAAATATGCCCTATGAGATAAAAATGAAAATATTGGGTTTTTTAGTCTGGAGCAGAGAAGACTGACGGGGGGACATGATAACAGTCTTCAAGTACGTAAAAGGTTGTTATAAAGAGGAGGGTGATAAATTGTTCTCCTTAACCACCAAGGTCATGACAAGAAGCAATTGACTTAAGTTGCAGCAAGGGAGATTTAGGTTGGGCATTAGGAAACACTTCTTAACTGTCAGGGTGTTTAAGCACTGGAACAAAATTACTTTGGGAGGTTGTGGAATCTTCATCACTGGAGGTTTTGAAGACTAGGGGTACGTCTACACTGCACGATTATTTCGAATTAGCTTAAACCGATATTACAAAACAGATCTAATAAAATCGGTTTAGCACATCCACAGTGGGATCCCGAAATCGATTGTTTGCGTCCATGGTCCAAAGCTACCATCGATTTCAGGAGCGGTGCACTGTGGGTAGCTGTTCCTCAGCTATCCCATAGTTCCCACTTCCGTGTTGAGAGCACAGTGCCTGATGGGGCAGAAAACACTGCCCCGGGTGGTGCTGGGTACAGCCTCACCCCTCCCTTTGTGAAGGCAGCAGACAACCCTTTGGCGCCTTTTTCGCGGAGTGCATTGAGCAAACGCCATAGCACAGCAATCTTTCCCTTTTTTTTTTCACGTGGTGGTGGGGGGAAATAAACTGAGGAGCTGTTCCCTGAACCACGCCAGACACTGTGTTTGAACCTACAGACATTGGGAGCTCAGCCAAGAATGCAAATAATTTTCAGAGACTGCTGTGGACTGTGGGATAGCTGGAGTCCTCAGTACCCCCTCCCTCCCTTCATGAGCGTCCATTTGAGTCTCTGGCTTCCCGTTACGCTTGTCACACAGCGCTGTGTATCCTGGAGTTTTTTATTCAAACGCTTTGGCATTTCGTGTTCTGTAACGGAGCTGGATACAACAGATTTGTCTCCCCATACAGCGATCAGACCTAGTATCTCCCGTACGGTCTATGCTGGAGCTCTTTTTCGATTTCAAACTGCATCGCCAGCCGTGCTGATCAGAGCTCCACGCTGGGCAAGCAGGAAATGTAATTCAAAAGTTCGCGGGGCTTTTCCTGTTTACCTGCCCGCTGCATCCGAGTTCAGATTGCTGTCCAGAGCGGTCAGTGCTGCACTCTGGGATGCCGCCCGGAGGCCAATAACGTCGATTTCCGTCCACATGAACCCTAATCCGAGTTATCACTATCGAATTTAGCGCTACTCCTCTCGTTTGGGAGGAGTTCCGAAATCGATTTAAGGAGGCGTTTAACTCGATATTAATGACGACGTCGTGTGAACGGATACAGCGTTAAATCGGTATATCGGCCATTAAACCGATTTAAAGTCGCAGTGTAGACCTGGCCTAGGTTAGACAAACTCCTGTCAGGAATGGTCTAGATCAGGGGTAGGCAACCTATGGCATGGGTGCCAAAGGCGGCATACAAGCTGATTTTCATTGGCACTCACACTGCCTAGGTCCTGGCCACTAGTCCAGGGGGTTCTGCATTTTAATTTATTTTTAAATGAAGCTTCTCAAACATTTTAAAAACCTTATTTTTTTTACATATAACAATAGTTTAGTTATGTATTATAGACTTATAGAAAGAGGCCTTCTAAAAACGTTAAACTGTATTACTGGCATGTGAAACCTTAAATTAGAGTAAATAAATGAAGACTCGGCACACCACTTCTAAAAGGTTGCCGACCCCTGGTCTAGATAATATATAGCCCTGCCTCAGTGCAGGGGACAGAACTAGATGACCTGTCGAGGTCCCTTCCAGTCCTACATTCCTATGATTTCTGCATATCATAAGGCTGCTCCCAAACAAGTAGAAGAAAGCTAAGCAAAGCAGATTTTATCCGAAATGAACAAAGGAAAAACAGGATGTTCTACCCAAGTAACAGGGGGTTTAAATGACAAAAATGCCTAGAAGTTAGAAGTGGATAAGACCTATTATATCATCCAGTGCATCTCTTTGTCAATACAGGATGGTTCTCCATAGTATATGTTGTAGTACTTGGGACATTTGCAACTACTGACTTAACAAACTGCTTGGGCATCACCACTTCTCTTGATCTATCACACAAAAACATTTTTGATGACATTCATCCTAAGAAAAGGAGAATTTAATTTCATTCCATTGCTCCTAGTATTTCCTGGTATTTCAAATAAATACTTATTCTGCATACTCTTCTTTCTCCCGCAAAAAACTGTCTCCTAGCCAAGCTATACTTAACTAGTTACTTTTATTACTTCCTCACTGTCAGTCCCCTCTTCATTTTTGTTACTTTCTTCCAAACCCCCTTCAGTTGGTCTGTAATATCCAAAGTTGAATGCAGTATATTTTGGATGAAGTCCCATCAGAACCCCTGAAATGTACAATGATGGCTCAAGGCAATCTTGTCCAGCTATTCTACATCAGTCAAGAGAAAACTGTCTGAAACTAAACATGTGGAAGATCTTAAAAGCACCATGCTATAAAAGGTCACTGTGTATTTAGAATTTTGATCCAGCCATAAACGATGAGTCGTGCAAAGAACCAAGGAGGAGTATGCATCACAAGTTCTGTCTACACTAGCGACTGTATACGTGTCCCTGTATTGGTTGTGCCATAGCTACCCTACTGTCCACTTCTAAACCCCAGAAGCACATGCCTGAAGGCAAGTAGTAGGTGAGTCAGCTAGCACGCCTGAGGGGTGTGAGTAAGTACATTCCTCAGGCTATGGCCCTGTACTTGTGCCAGTGTACAGCATGTATGGGGTCAAGAGGCATATATCACATCTCAGGTTTCTGTAGTCCTCCACCCCCAGTTCCATAATGCACTGAACCCTTTTCTTCCTGACCTTTACCCAAAGTATAAAGGTCCCTGTCCTCCCATTTTCACCAGTAGTAATGAGCTGTGTTGACCATATCAGAACAGCTTTCTGCTGCACTCTGTAGATCAATACAGGTGAACATGGATCCTGTTCTGAGAGTAGCCACCTGACCTGACACAGTTTCTATCACGATGCATTTTCCCAATGCAGACACAGCCTAAAGGCTCTTAGCTGTATAGTGGGAGTGATGTCTGATGAGAAAAGCTGGTTTCTAACACAGGGCCACTCTCAGGAAGGGAGGGAAGTACCTTTCTCATCAAAGCATATCAAGACCATTTACAGAGGGAAATACTTCTCTCCCAGAGCGATGGTGGCAGAATCTGGCCCATAGAATGCAGAAAAGTTTGTCTTTCAGGGGCCATGGCTACACTTACAGCTGTACAACGCTGGAAGTTACAGCTGTCTTCGTACAGTTGTGTAGGGAAAGCGCTGCAGTGTGGCCACATCTGCAGCATTTGCAGCGCTGTTGGGAGTGGTGCATTGTGGGCAGCTATCCCACAGAGCACCTCATCCCATTTTGGCGCCGTGGGTTGTGGGAAGAGGACGGAAGGGTGCAGGTCCTCCTGCTTCTTGTCACAATGCCCCGTGGTGCATCGCTTCACATCCAAGCACTCACAGCTTTTCCATCCATGTTTGGCGCCATTGTGAGTCTCTGTGCAGCGCAATTTCTGTGGGAAATGGAGCCCGAGCTGCTGAGGACTTTGCTGATGACTGTCACCAGCACATCACATTTGGCAGTTGAGCTATTCCTTCAGCTCCAAAGTGACAGTGAGGAGTCCGACGATGATATCGAGTCGCCTGATGCGTGTGACACTAAATTGCTTGTGGCATTCACGGAAATGCTCAGCACCGTGGAACGCCGCTTTTGGGCTCGGAAACAAGCACTGAGTGGTGGGATCACATCGTCATGGAAGTCTGGGATGACGAGCAGTGGCTGCAGAACTTTCGGATGAGAAAAGCCACTTTCATGGGACTGTGTGAGGAGCTCGCCCCCACCCTGCGGCACAAGGACACGAGATTGAGAGCTGCCCTGCCAGTGGAGAAGCGGGTGGCTATTGCAATCTGGAAGCTGGCAACTCCAGACAGCTACCGATCGGTCGGGAACCAGTTTGGAGTGGGAAAGTCGACCGTTGGAATCGTGTTGATGCAAGTTTGCAGGGCCATTAATCGCATCCTGCTAAGAAGAACCGTGACTCTGGGAACGTGCAGGACATTCTGGATGGCTTTGCACAAATGGTTTCCCTAACTGTGGAGGGGCGATAGATGGGACGCATATTCCTATTCTGGCACCACCCCCACCTAGCATCCGAGTACATTAATCGGAAGGGGTATTTCTCTATGGTTCTCCAGGCGCTTGTGGATCACCGTGGGCGTTTCATTGACATTAACACAGGCTGGCCTGGAAAGGTGCATGATGCATGCATCTTTCGGAACAGTGGCCTGTTCAGGAAGCTGCAGGCAGGGACTTTTTTCCCCAGACCGGAAGATCACAGTAGGGGAATTGAACGTCGAAATGCCCATTGTGATCCTTGGAGACCCCGCTTACCCGTTAATGCCTTGGCTCATGAAACCGTATACAGGGAAGCTTGACAGGAGCAAGAACCGGTTCAACTACAGGCTGAGCCAGTGTGCGAATGACTGTGGAGTGTGCTTTTGGCCGTTTAAAAGGGCGCTGGCGATCTCTGTATGGGAAGCTAGACTTGGGGGAAAGCAGCATCCCTGCGGTTATATCCGCGTGCTGTACCCTCCATAATATTTGTGAAGGGAAGGGTGAAACATTCAGTCAGGAATGGACCTCTGAGGTTCATGCCTGGAGGCTGAATTTGCACAGCCAGAGAGCAGGGCTACTAGAGAGGCCCAGCACAGGGCTACAAGGATTAGGGATGCCTTGAGGGAGGAATTTGAGGCTGAAAACCAACAGTAATGTTTGGTGCCTTGCACGGGAGTGAAGTGCAGTGGTTACAAATAGTAGGAATCTGTTTTTCCTAAATGATTTGCAGTGCCTGTTCTTTCCTGGGCTATGGTATCTTTCACTTTCTGCAATAATAAAGACTGTTTTCAAAGCCAAGAATTCATTTATTGAAAAGAAAATAACTTTCTTGACAGATACACACATTTTGGGAACCTAAAAGGGCAGGGGGTAGGGTGGTGAACTGTACAGTCACAGGTTTGAATATGTCCCTGTCTGGAGTGCTGTGCAATGACTGCTGCACTTCAGGATGAAAATACTGCATGGTGATGGGGGTTGAGTGCAGAGGGTAAGGTCGTAGTTCTCAGGGCTGGTTGGTGAACGTACAGGTGTTGGGGCAGCTGGTGGTGGTAAGAACCTGGATGCTGGGAAGGGGGTTTGGAGCTGACATTGGGGCACAAGGGAAAGAGCTTTGGGACAGGGGGGGGGGGGCGGCACGGTAGTGCTCTGCCTGCATGGCTACAAGTGACTGGATAGAGTCCGTTGGCGCGCCAGGATGCTTATCAGCTGCTTTGTGCTTTTCTTCTTAGCTGCCTGCGTTTCTTCTCTGGTGGAGTGCTGCTTTCCCTTTCCCTCTCCAGTCCTGCAGTTTTTTACTCTCTCTGGCAGAGTGATCCATAACTGCTTTAAGCATGTCTTCTTTGCTTTTTGCGGCTTTTTTCCTGAGGTTTGTAGCCTCTGCCCAGTGTGATGATGCGGGCAATCGAGTAGTCAAGGACACTGTTATTAGAAAGAGGCAAAATGGAACAGTTAAAACAGAGGCAGCATTGTTTATAATCTCACCCAGACAGTTATTCCCACACATTGAAGGAGTTTACAGTCTTCACTTAGCATACTTTTCCCATACCAAAATCCTGAGAGCGCACACTAACCACAGGAGCAGGAAATGGTGAGTAAGGGGGACTGATTGCTTCAGGGCTGTGCAGGGTTTCTGTGCATTGGGGAAAGCAAAATGCTGCAGGGGCACCTACACTGAACACACTCCCAACATTTTCCACAGGAGTTAATCCTGGAAGATATCTCGCTGCTGCGGGTCACCTGGGAAGAGCAAGGAGGGTCTTCTACAGCAATGCGGATTCCGCCCTGGCCCCTATGCAGCTTGCCTGTGTGCAGCAATGGTCCCCCACCCCTCGCGGCACAGTGGCGCGGACACATTAGCCTGACTGGGACAAGGACCACAGTGGCTCTCCCTATAAACTTGCGCAAGCGCATTGCCCACGCTCTGGCAGAAACTTTGAAGAGATTACCGAGGCGATTACCGCGATGCGACGTGATAGACCACATCAATGGCTATTCCACATCTAGGCATGCATGCATGCATGCAGCCCTAACCCCCCTCCTCTCCCAAAACATTTCCATCCTGAAAATAAAAGCTGCTTACCAGGAACCCGCTCCTCTGCTTTGTCCTTCCCAACAAGTTCCCAGCTGCTGCGACTGGCTACCTTCCTCCTGGCTTGAGAAGAGCTCCTGGCTGCATGCCTCCTGGGACTCCGGGTGTCTCCCCCCACCCAGTACCCTCACTCTCGGTTTCCTCCCCCCCTTCCCCCCACCTCCTCCCTCCCACCCTCTGAAGTGTCCATCGTGGTCCTCGGATTGGCAGTGGGTCACCCCCAAGTATCGCGTCCAGCTCCTTGTAAAAACGGCAGGTCGTGGGGGCAGCACCTGAGCAGCGTTTCCCTCGCGGGCTTTGCAATAGGCACTCCACAGCTCCTTTACTTTAACCCTGCACTGCACCGCGTCCCGGTCATGGCCCTTTCCAGCATGGCCCTTGAGATCTGCCCATAGGTATCGTAATTCCTACGGCTGGAGCGCAGCTGTGACTGCACAGCTTCCTCACCCCAAACACTGATGAGGTCCAGCAACTCGCCATTGCTCCATGCTGGGGCTCGTTTGGCGTGTGTGGAGGCATGGTCACCTGGAAAGATTCACTGATTGATTGCACTCCACACTGGCTGAGCAAACAGGAAGGGGATTTTTAAAATTCCCGGGGCATTTAAAGGGTGGGTCACCTGAGGCCAGGGCAGTAGAGTGCGAACTGATGAGCAGAGTGGCTGAACAGGCATTCTGGGATACCTCCTAATACCCTGGAGGCCAATTACAGCGCTTTTGGTGGCCACACTTGTACAGCCAGCGCTGCAATCAGGGAGATGCAACGCTGTATGTGCCTTGCAAGTGTGGACGGTGAGTAAGTTGCAGTGCTGGTGGTAGGTTTACAGCACTGCAACTCTCCAGTGTACCCAAGGCCAAATATTATCTCTCCATGCTTGATTTTAAGTACAGATAGTGGGTAGAAAGCTTTCAGCAGTTATTACTAAATATAAGTAGAATATTAAAAACAAACATGTTTTACCAAATATCTAATACTGTAGCTTTCAAAACTGATCAAACAGAACTTTTAAAACCAATATTTTTCTCATTATGCAAATGTCTATTGAAATGTTTAACTATGAAATATTCATCATAGATATGCACTTCCAGATGGCTAAATAAAGCTTTGAATATATAAACATGAGATTTTAGATATAGATATGTGATGTCTTGTTTATCCAGACTTAGAATTGGTATTCATCACAATTTTTATCAGAGAACTGATACTAGTATCAAAAATTTTTTTTAAAAGTTGTGGCTTAGTCCCATCCCTCCTAGTTAACACAAAGTTGGACATACATCTATTATTCATATAGCTTCTCAAAAAATATCTTATGCCCCCTGATCTTAACTATGGAAGTTCTTGTTACTCACCCAAATCCGTAATCTTATTTTGAATTTTACTATGCTCTCAACTTCAATAATATTTTGCTGCTATATATTTCACTGGTTAATAACAAGGATACATAGGAATGCTTGATTTACCTTCTCTATATCATTTATCACAGGGTCACCCCCAGCAATCCTTCAGTACTGAAGTATGTCATTGGCCATCATGCTGTGCAGTTGGACTAGGCATTTCTTATACAGTCTTGACTAACTTAAATATTGTGTCATCTCTAAATTTTTCGACTTCACTGGTCACCTGATTTTTAAAGATAGGTACAACATTTGCTACACTCTGGTCCTCCTGAACAGAAGCTTATTTTAATGAGATTGGATTTTTTTTCACAGCTCATTTGCTACATTTAAGAAACTATAGCCCTTTAATGTCTGTATCCTTTCCAGTTTTCATAGTTAACTGACCCTCAGAGTTCACTAGAAAGCCATGTGACAAAAATAGTCAGTACAACCCAAGAAACAAAGTGCCTGCTTGTAAAACATAGTGAAAAATCCTCCAGGTTTTTTTTTAATTAAAATGTATTCGAGGTTTTAGAAATGTACTGACAGAACACAATGCTGAAAAAACATCAGAGAAGTCAAGACAAATAAGTTTTTCACTTACTCTTGACTACTTTAACTGCTAGCTAGACACTATAATCTGCTCTAAAACATTTCAGTGCTGGAATCTCATATTTCATGCAGCTTTCAGTCCCATGAACAAAGTAAAGTGGTCTCTGTTTTTCAACTGCAAAACTCAGTGATGTGGAGAACATTGGCATCGCTACAAAGGACAGACAGAATGGATGCTGTCTAAACATATATGGCTGTTTGGTTTCTGTTCCGGAACTGCCGAACATAGAAGTAAACTGTAGGGACCTTGTTTGCTTGCACTCAATATCATAAGCAGCATTGCTTTGATTAAAGGCCTACTTTCCTTCTACGGCAGAAACAAGCTCATAAAACAACGTCGCAATGTAACAGTTGTTAAATATTCTATACTTGCAAAAGTACATCAACTGCAATTACACAAAAAAGCTAAACAGAAATAGGATTTTACACAGTCCTCATCCAAAGCCAGAACTCCACCCACAGATATTCCATGGACTGCTCTCAGGAAATTCTTGGTCCATATCCTACTAACTGAGATAGTCAACATCTCTTTTAAGGGGAAAAATCTACTACCCACCAAAAGCACACCATAAATCCAGGCAGTGCTTAAAATACCAACACAATTCACACCTCTACCTACCACTTAGTATTAATCTGTTCCTGAGCAAGTTAACAGAGCAGCTCACAAAGTGTCGTCTTCTACTCCATCTAGACATTGCCAGTATCCTGGGCTTCTCCTAATCAGGCTTCAGGCTAAGACGTGTGAAAGTAGAATGAATTATATTGTAAAAATAAGAATGGATTAAAGAAATGTTGTATGTACCTTTAAGCAGAAATAAGAAATGTTGAAATACAGGTGCCAGGAAAAGAAACATTAGGCATAAACAATGGCGAAACATTAACAGAAGATCGGTAATAGCTAGTAAGGAAATAAGATATGCATGCCTAGCCCAGGTAAACTTATCAGATCTGCTTCCTTTGTTATCTTGTTAAGTCCTCGCCCTTTTATCTGTATAATTAAGATGGTTTGTGTCTTGCATGGTGCTCACGTTATCTGGATGTTATTAGCAGAGCGCTGTGCTAATAAAACAGAGTGGTCTGACAAACTGTGAGTCCTGAGTCTAACTTTGACACATGGAACAGAGATAGTGCTAGTGGCACTGATAGATCTCCTCTGGGGCCTGTGCTAACGCCTCATTCACATACCTCCCCACAGTACGTGACAGAGTTGACCATGGAAAACTGATATCCTGCCTCTGGGGTGTGGCAGGGGTTAACATGTGCACACTCAGGTGACTTTGAAACTCCTTTCAGACTGCACCAGATAGTGAAAAGGGGCACCTGCATGTCAACCAATCTCCTCACTTGTGGCAGTCTTATCCTCCCAAATGTCCAACGTCTGTATGAAAAAGAAATCTCACAGTAAGAGGATTTAGCGTTTAACAAACTGACAAGTTGCCTTTCAATTAAAGGCAACAACATTTTAAATAGTTCATTCAATTATAAGATATCTTCTCGGGAAAAGCAAACAGCAACAGGTTTTTAACCGAACAGTTACAGCAAAAGGGATTCTCTCCAAGTTAATAAACCAGTAATTAATCATTCTGTCTACCTAGTAACCACATTTAAGCCACACAAAATGCACTGAATAAAAATCATACGTTCTTTTCCCTCAATAAATTTTCCGTGGGTATGCTGGTATCCATTTACCCCATAAAGAAATCAGCTAGTGACAGGGTTGGCTTTTAGAAGAGTTACAGTATGTGGATGTAATTGCTTTCACTAAAAACCATATCACACATCACAAAGTATTCCCTTCAAAGGATACCTAATAAATCAAACAAACATGATTAATGTTAGTTATGCATCTACTTTCAGTTGCAATATTTTTAGAGTCCACATATGTGAGATGAAGAAGTTGAAAATAATGCCATAGTCTTCATATCATAGGGAGACTCTTTATTCTAAACAAAAACAAAACAGCCAAACACAAACAAACAAAAAGTATACTTTCAACACTGCATTGTGTTTTTGAACATGCACTATGCTCATCATTGCAAACACTTCCATTTCACTTTCTAGACTCTCTCCCCTACCTTGCAGGGTGGATTAAATGGATAATAGAAACAAAGGAGCAGTGATTTTCTCCTTCTTAAGAAGTAGGTCTGCCAGAGGTCCCACTGCATAGAATCATAGGCCTAGAAGGGACTTTGAAAGGTCATCCAGTCCTGTCCCTTGCACTCATGGCAGAACTAGGTATTGTAGACCATCCCTGACAAGTGTTCGTCTAACCTGCTCTTAAAAATCTCTAATGATGCAGATTCCACAACCCCCCTACGTAATCTATTTCAGTGCTTAACCATCTGGACAGTTAGGAAGTTTTTCCTAATGTGCAACCTAAACCACCCTTGCTGTAATTTAAGCTCATTGCTTCTTGTCCTAGCCTCAGAGGTTAAGGAGAACAATGTTTCTCTCTCCTCCTTGCAACAACCTTTTATGTATTTGAAAACTGTTATGTCCTCTCTCTGTCTTCTCTTCTGCAGACTAAACAAACACAGTTTTTTCAATCTTCCCTCATAGGTCATGTCTTCTAGACATTTAATAATTTTTGCTGCTCTTCTCTGGACTTTCCCCAATTTGTCCAAATCTTTCCTGAAATGTGTCCAGAACTGGGCACAATACTCCAGCATCTTAAGCTTTGGAAACTGGGTGAGGCTAGAAGATATCCTCAAAGCATCATATTGGATAGAATAACTGGGTTTCAGGAGGCTATGTTTAAAATCAATTGCTTAACCTGCTGGGTCAAAGGGTCTGTGTCATAGGTCTTTATTGGTCCAATACTAATCAATATTATATAATCATAGAGCAATCAAAAGATTTCTATTACTTGACTTAGGTAGTTTTTTGTTAAACTCTTAGCTTCAATGGAGATTTTTTTTAAAAAACCACAGTGATGTTACAGTTTATACCAAGGTTTTGCATTTGAATCCAAGAGAGAAGTCAAAATGAACTCTTTGCTTACATGTTCATTCAGTATCTAAGGCTAAGTACCTTAAATGCACTGTAAGTGTAGTGTCTCAATTACTAAAGATATAGTAAACAGAAAAATAATTAGTGATTAAATCCATGTCTGATTTAGTTACTGCACATTGTTCTCATCACATGCTGTTGAGTAAACAGCTTTCCTGGCCAACACTAAACTGACTTTGTAGAAATAATTTTGGTTACTAGTTACAGTTTAAAAATCTTCCAATAATGTCAACTTGTAAAGCATTCTGGAGGTTGGAGCAGCAGCAGAAGTTCAGTAAGGTTAGAATTTCAAGGAAGAATGGGTTGGCCTGACATACTGGTCTATAAATGTGCTTTGGATCGTTTCCAGCTCTGATCACACTCACCAAACATTCTTATGATTGGATGGCCAAAAACACTGTAATTGTTTACACTATGCTGTAACACTCAGAAACAAAGCACTCCAAGCTGCAAAATTTCTTTTAGAATTCTCTCATTGCTCTTGGAGTAACCAAATGGGTGAACTGCACAGCTTTCGGTGAATAGAAGCAATTCTATTTCAGTGCTAAACATGTTTTCGTGAGGACCTAAGATTGTATCAGAAGTGAGTTAATAGTGAGGTTGTGCAACAAAAGAACTCCAACTAGCAAGAAAAGATGCATTCATCTTTTATGGTACTAATTTTAAACAAAACTCTTTAAAGCAAAGTTTAGAATCCATCTTTTTAGGGACTGCTAAAGCCCACATCACTATAGTAACTGAACACCATTCAAGAACTTGAAAACAGAAATCTCTCTTCCCTATTCTTCTATCCCAGAAGACAGTAGGAGAAATAAGTGATTCGCTTATAGACTTGTCTGGTTGGTGTGAGAGCTTGTGTGTGAGAGCTTGTGTGTAGACGTTATCGAGAGAAAGCTAAATCAAAGAAATGTGTTTGCTTGTGAGGTCTGGTCATTTTTCTTGTAGGAATGCACTCCACAGTCTATGTTAGCTCCTATGAAAGTTCTGTTTTCTGCCTTCCACCTATTGCTTGTCAGTTTACTTGTCCCAGATGTTGATGTGATGGAGAGCATGGCTGCAGATAAACTACAGATCTCTCAGGCTACAGCCATTTCCTTATAGAACTCTAAATACCAGAAGAGAAACCTTGAATCGGACTCTATTCTGTGGGGAGTCAGTGCAGACAGAGCATTGGGATGGTGAGTTCATGGTGACCCGTGCTGCTAGGCAGATGAGCACTATGTTTTGTACCAGATGAAGCTTTGTCAGGGTGTGTGGTTTAAATCCAAGCTGGGAATGGCATTAATTATGTGGCTGTTACAAACATGTGGTTCATCACTTGACATAGATCTAGCCATTAGATGACACCATCCTCTGGTCAGCTGCAGACTGAAGAAACGGTTTACCTCTACCACGCATGTTTGGACATCCAACAGAACTGAAGTCCAAAATAACCCCAAGGATGTGGAATGACTTGATCAGAGGTCAAAGGTGGAAAATCTGAATAGGAGGTTTTGGGCTCAGTTATTAGAGGATTCATTCACGTGGAAGATGAGGTCCTCCAAGATGAAAACTCTTGAGAGCTGTATACTATGTCAGATACCTCCATCTGTTCCTCTGGAATGGACAACGAGTTCACTAAGCCATGCACTGCGATTTTTTAACTGACGTTTTTTTAATAAGCCCCATTACTGCTGGGAGGCCATAGAGGCATTGCTTCTGGGCACTTCAGACGGGAGCTGAGAATGCTCTGACTAGCTGCAGCCCTTCCTTGGTGTTGCTGTTCAGTGGCTCCCCTACTGGCCACCAGCTGAATGACAGTGAAGAGCTCTGGCTGCTTTATAGTGAGTCATAGGAGTACAATGGCTCTATATCCACTGCAGACTCCCACAGAGCAGGGGAAAGATGTATCAGGGGACTTGCAGGTGTTTTCATTGACTATAAGGCACAAGAGAGGATCACATCAACTAGCCTGACCTCTGGTAAAACACAGACCATAGAGTTTCATTCACTTACCCTGGTTATTGACACCATACACTCGCGTTTGGCTAAAGCACAACTGTTGCAGACACCAGAGGTGCCCAAGGCAAACAACAGTGATTCGTGCCCGGAGTGCTTTAGCGCCAATAAACACACCAGGGGGAGAAGCAAGCAAAATTTATCTGAGATCTCAAAGCGGGGCTGGGAGACTTAGTACGCCTCAGATCCAGCCCCCGCTAAAGCAAGCAGTCTGTTTCTTTATAACCACGAGAACTTTTCTCGCTGACTAGCAAGCCCCCGTTTCCCCTCCCTCTTCTGTCCGGCTGCAGCATTCTTTTCTCACACACTTCTTTCTCCTCCCCCCCTCCCCCTGTAGCAGTTACGTAAGCACAGGTGCATTAAGTAAACTTGGCCGCGGCAGCTCGTTAGTAAGTTTTCCTTTTGCAAGTTATCTTGTCCTTCTGCTAAAGGTGCACAGGCGTCATTATTTCTGCTTTAGACCAATTAGAACTGTTGCAACTGATAACGGCTGTTTACTCCTGGCCTTTCCCATCAGCCAGCCTTTTAGGTCGATTAGAGTTCAAACATGGAAGGACTTTTGCTCATTTGAGGCCTAAACAGGGAGACTTTATATCCTTATTGCCTTTTACCTTCTAAGTTACTTAGGATTATCCTTAGTGACACCAACACAACTTCCAGAAAGGTTTCCCTTACTGACCTGAAGACAAAGATGGCAAATCCATGACTTCCCTTGGTAATTTGTTTCAATGGCTAGCCACACTCATGGTTAAAAAATTGTGTTAATTTCTAATTTGAAGTTGTTTGGCTTCAGCATCAAGCCATTGGTTTTTGTTATGGCTTTCTCTGCTAGATTAAAGAGCTCTTTGGTACCAGGTATTTTCTCCCCTGAAGGTAATTTACACACTAATCAAATCGCCTCTCAATTGTCTTCTGATCAAACGAACAGACTGAACTCTAGATCTCTCATTGTAAGGCATGTTTTCCAGCACCTGAATCATTTTTGTGAGTATTTTCTGCACCCTCTCCAATTTTCCAACATCTCCTCAACATATGGAGTTCAGAATGGGACACAGCACTCCCTTTGCTGCACACAGAGGCAAAACCACCCAATAAATCACACCCTTTCCTCACATCCAAGGACCACAACAACCCTCCCTGTCAAACCATCACACTGACTGTCCACCATGACCCACAAATCCCTTCCAGATCCAATACTTTTCAGGACGTCCCTCATTCTGCAGGCATGCCTGCACTCCCCAGTCTGATTTGCACTTGCCTGCACTAAAAAAGCATTTTGTTCTAATGGGCTCAGCCTACCAAGTGATCCAGATCATACCGTCCATCCCCACCATCTAACACACTGCCAATCCTCATGCCATCCCCAAATTCCACAAGCAGTGACCTCATGTTTACTTTCAGATCATTGATGTAAATATTGAATGGATTGGGCCTAAAATCTGATTCCTGCAGAACTCCACCGGAACAACTCTCTCCCATTCACAATCACTTTCCAAGACTTGCCAGCCAGCCAGTTCCTAATCCACTTAATGTGTACTTCTTGGATATTGCATAGCACCAATCCTCCAATCAATATATTGTGTGGTACCAAGTCCAAGAATACCACTCCATGCAGTCACTTGTAATCTCATTCAAGAATAAAATCTGACCTGTTTGATAAGACCTGTCTTCCACAAAACCATGTTGATTGGCATCAACTGTACTCCCATCCTCTAATTCTGCATCTCTTGAATCCTGCATCAGCTTCTCCATCATCCTGCCCTGGATCAATGTCAGGCCAATCGGCCCACTGCCACCCAGGTCATCCTGCTTGCCCTCTTCAAACATTAGCACAATATTAGCACTTCTCCAGCCTTCTGGAATCTCTTTGGTATGCCAAGATTTATCACAAATCTATATCAGCAGGTTGTCTGGTCTGACACACATTCTAATAACATAATATAGAGGGAATTCACAATGTCACATAAAAGGTTAACACATGCATTTGACAAAGATATTAATAACCAATGTGTTATTAATTTTCAAATGATACCTCGCAAGGCATATTTTGTACCAATATAATTGCAGTAGGGTGTGAATATAGAGGTGCCTAGGGTCACAGGGATAAATACTGTTCCCTCCTAGATAAAATGCTCCAGTTTGGGATCTGGAAGGAGAAGGATAGGAGAGAGTCCCCACCCCATTTTTCCTTCTCACTTCCCACCAGCTTCTTTCAATCTCCACCCAAATGTTTGCAAAGTGAGGTCCAGATCAGTGTTCAAACATTTCCACTCCAAAACTATGATCGACCTACATGTAAGAGGAACAGGTGGTGGAGGAGTGGTGGGGTGGGGAAATGAAGCTTGCAACCTAAAGCCCACCTGTTATTTTGGGCATCAGCTATTATTAATTCAGGTTGTGTATGGAACACTAGGTGAGCCTACAGAATACATGTCCTTCAAACAGCTGATCTAAAGAGGAACAAGTAAGTGGCATTTTTAGAAGTTTTATATTTTATAACATTTTATATTCCTTTAGGAAAAACAAAAAAATGCCTTTTCTAACACCACCCCATACTAAAAAAGAAACATCTTCTCAGCCCTCTAGATACAATTAATGTGGAAGGGCACAGAGGTAAGCTCCGATACTACAAAATGACGCCTTCCTTCTGGGGAACTCAGCAGAGTGGAGCAGGATAGTACAAACTAACTGGGTTGAAATTAGTCATGTACTGAATACCTCTCCCTTCACCTTGCTAGTCTGAGCTTTCAGCAAGTAGCTCTACTGTTAGCTCCTTTCTGAGAGGAGGAAAAATCTTTGCAGGTCCTTTCAATCAAAGAGTAGCTATTTTAAGTCTGTAATATAAACAAACATGCTTTACATAGTTCACAAGGTGTGGTTCGTATAGATGACTGGCAAGTCAGCAATCAACTGGGGAGCAAAAATGTCTTTAGAAACAACATGTGGAGGATCTTCACCTCAGATTGCCTTTGATCTTCCCTATGATTTATCCATGCACATGGGGGGTCTCTCCAGGACAAAAACAATGCTAGATGAACAAAAACAATGCTATCACTGTGTATACTGGGACTCAGCAGTGGCAGGACAGGGCTTACATTTAGAGCATCATGAAAGGGAACCATTTCTTCCCCTACCAAGAAACATTACTGCATGACAGGAAGAAAAGGGCAAAGATGAGAAAACTGACAACACTAAATGGTTTCCAGCCGAAAATTGGCATGGATATTTCAATACAGCCATTTGGATTAAGTTGAGCTGTGCATATTCATATATATTCATTCCTGGCATACATCATGACAGCTCCTTCAGGACTGATGAAATGCAGTGGTTATTTAACTCTCCTGTTTAGAACACCATTTGGAAAAAGAGATCCTCTCTCTTCCCGATGTCCCAATCCCTCTATGGCTTGTCTCTCAAAACATTTAAAACTATGGACCACCAAGGTAGTCTCCAAGGATCACTGGGGCTTCCCAGATCATAGTTTGAGAACCACTGCTGTGTATGCAGACTGTAAGATTTTTGTATTTTGAGTCCAGAAAGACGTGAAAAAGAAGTGTGCACTACTTCAAACATGAATGTGATATTCCAGAACTGTCAGTACAGAGAGTAGGGGAGTCTGGCTATTTATGATGGTGGGGATATTGGGGAACGGGGTGCTGGAAGGCTGCCATCTCTACTGGGGCAAAGTTAAAGTTGTGGTCTGTTGTCTGTGGTATGGGGGTTGCTCTAGTGGTGAGATGCATGTCTCTGTGTGGAGGACTAAAAACATATGTCATATTAAGATGTCTTAAGTTTTCATTTCTTTGCCTTTGTGATTTTCTATTAGGTATGTTACATATAGGCTTGGTCTACACTGGGGGGGGGGTATGGAGGTGGGGGGGTGTCGATGTAAGATTCGCAACTCAGCTACGGGAATAGCGTAGCTGAGGTCGACATACCTTATTTCAACTTACCTCCCCTCCTCACAGCACGGGATCGATGGACGCGGCTCCACCGCCGACTCCGCTTCCACTTCTCACCCTGGTGGAGTTTCGGAGTTGACAGGAGCGCATTCGGGGATCGATTTATCATGTCTAGATGAAACATGATAAATCGATCCCCTGTAGATCAATTGCTACCCGCCGATCCGGCAGGTAGTGTGGACGTCCCATTCACTTTAGCTCATGCATAATGTGATGTTTTGTGTACTATGGCTGGAATAGGAAGAGTTTCCAATAAAAGCAGAACCAATCCAAACCTTTGCCCAGAACTTGAAATGAACTTTTTGACAGTTCAAAGAAATGTTTGGATAGCTTTTCATGATTATTTAATTCTACACAAGACAAACCATGAAAATATACTGGAAGAGAAGCTGTTTGCTTTGCAATAACCACCACCTACCCCACACTACCAAAGTTTCCGTTAAGCATCTAAATATGTGGGTGTTTACCTGAAAGATAATCTCTGCAACATCTTAGGTTTTCCTATCAGCTAATTTCTCTCTCATTTATCTTTATCAATACAATATTTATATACACCTTTCAGCTACACCAATTTCAAACAAAGAACAAAGGCTTTAAAAATCAAACTATATTTGTGCTGTACTCTAACCTGGGTTAGATTTATTTTTAAATGATGGGCATGATATTGGAACTAATCCATGCCTCTGAGATACCATACAGACCTATGGATAAAACTCCAGAAAAAAACAGTGTTCCTAATGGATATGCTCAAAGTTCCTCAACTAAGTGGAGACAGTAATAGGTATCTAATTCAATAAGCCAAAGTTTAATTGTTTAATCAGCTTCAGTTTTTTAATCTGTAAAATGGAGCTAATACTAATTATTTAGGTTAAGTCCCATGCTTGAGAGGGACTGTGATTTGGTGGGTTATGTAACAACATCAGAGCCAGGAGCCTGTGACATTGTGTATATTGCATATGATTGTGGTGAAATCCCTAAATGTCTCTGAGACTGTATTTCCCCATATGTAAACTGTAAGTAACATTTATGACCTACTTCACAATTAAAAGAGGTTATGTAAAGTGCTAGGTAAGTGCCACTCAGTGCTAGGGATGGGGTAAAAAACATTTCCCACAGACTGCCAAACCCATAACCTCTGAGATTGTAGGGAAAGCTTCCCTGCATTGATTTGCCAGTGCCAATATCATGGTAATTTTCTCACCAATTTCTACGAGCCCTGCAGAAAAGCTATGGATATTATGACAATATATACATCTGAATTAAAATTATATGACAAAGCCCATTACAAAACAATATACTTGTATTTATATTTACACTAACAGAACTGAAGCCTCGTGTGTAATGTCAGCCGTTTTTATCCACTGTTGTATAGCTGCTCTTTCATAAACTATTTAGCTGCTAGGGGATCATCTCTCAAATAAATGCAATAAGAAGCTCTCAGATTCATGGGGGGAAGGTCACTTTTATATGTCTAGTTTTCCCAAGCTGGATGAGCTTCTTCACTAAAAACTCAAATAGAATTTTCTTTGTGCTTTAAGCAGACACTAATTCATTGCGCAAAATCTCTTGTTCCCAGTTGTCAAGGTTTTTCCCTCACTTTGAACTTTAGGGTACAAAAAGTGGGGACCTGCATGAACACTTCTAAGCTTAATTACTAGCTTAAATCTGGCACGCTGCCACCAGCCAGAATTTAGTGTCTGGCACACTTTCTGTTCCCCCAAAACCTTCCCTGGGGAACACAGATCCAAAACCCCTTGGATCTTAAAAACAAGGAGAAAGTAACCATCCCCCTCCTTTTCCCCCCAGACGTTCCCCTCCCTGGGTTGCCTTGAGAGGCTTCACATCGATCCAAACTCCTTGGATCTTAAAACAAGGAGGAATTAACCATCCCCGCTCCTTTCCCCCCCACCAATCCCTGGTGAGTTCAGACCCAATCCCTTGGATCTTAAAACAAGGAAAATCAATCAGGTTCTTAAAAAGAAAGGCTTAATTAAGAAGAAAAGGTAAAAATATCTCTGTAAAATCAGATGGAAAATGCTTTACAGGATACTCAGATTCATATAGACCAAAGGGACCGCCGCCCCCAGCTTAGATTTCAAAGTTACAGCAAACAGAGGAAAAAATCCTTCCAGCAAAAAGAAACATTTACACGTTGAGAAAACAAAATAAGACTAATCCACTGCCTGGCTATTACTTACAATTTGAACATGAAAGACTGATTCAGAAAGACTGGAGAGCCTGGTGTACGTCTGGTCCTCTTAGCCCAAGAGCGAACAACAACCAAAACAAAAAGCACAAACAAAGACTTCCCTCCACCAAGATTTGAAAGTATCTTGTCCCCCTATTGGTCCTCTGGTCAGGTGTCAGCCAGGTTTACTGAGCTTCTTAACCTTTTACAGGTAAAAGAGACATTAACCCTTAACCATCTGTTTATGACACCAATATATTACTTTATTCTGAGGGATGCACAAATTATACATTTCCCTCGCTATATTTTATGAAATAAATCTTAAATAGGTGACTTTCATGGACAGTTTGTTATGGCCAAGATGTCTCTGCTCACAGAGCATGAGTAGATCTTTATAACAGTAAAGGTGCTTTTTCAATCATTAGAAAAACAAAGTTCTCTCTTTTCCATGCACACTTCCAAGAACCTTCAGAGTTGCAGTAATTATAATACACTAGGGGATCATACACTTCATAGCTTCTCTAGGCCAAGCACATATTGTGCACCATGGTCTCTTTGTATCTCTCTATTGCTCCCCACTAGTTCCCCGTGTGCAAATCTCACATCGCCTTCTATTTCAGGGACTCACTGCAACACCTCCATGCCAGTGGCACTGTGTTTCTAAGTTAAATCCTAGTGAGGAAAATAGAAAGGTGCATAAACTGTGGCAAATGAATTGTACAAATATAATTAGGAAGGCCAAAAAAGAATTTGAAGTACAGTTAGCGAAAGACTCAAAAAGTAATAGCAATTTTTTTTAAAGTGCATCAGAAGCAGAAAACCTGCTAAACAACCAGTGGGGCCACAGGACAATCGAGATGCTAAAGGAGCACTCAAGGATGATAAGGCCATTGCGGAGAAACTAAATGCATTTTTTATATCAGTTTTCACATCTGAAAATCTGAGGGAAATTCTCAAGCCTGAGTCATTCTTTTTAGGTGACAAATATGAGCAACTGTCAAATTTTGAGGTATCAGAGAAGGTTTTGAAACAAACTGATAAACTGAACAGTAATAAATCATCGGACCAGATGGTATTCACCCAAGAGTTCTGAAGGAACTCAAATGTGAAACTGCAGAACTACTAACTGTGGTTTGTAACCTATCATCTAAATCAGCTTCTGTACAAAATGACTGGAGGATAGCTAATGTACTGCCAATTTTAAAAAGGGCTCCAGAGGTGATCCCAGCACTAACTGGCCGGTAAGCCTGACTTCAGTACCAAGCAAACTGGTTGAAACTATAGCCAAGAACAAAATTGTCAGACACATAGGTGAACATCAAGGCTCTTAAGCTGTCATGGGATAAGAGGGAAGGTCCTCTTATGGATTGATAACTGGTTAGAAGATAGGAAATATAGGGTAGAAATAAATGGTCAGTTTTCAGAATGGAGAGAGGTAAATAGTGGTGTCCCCCAGGGGTCTGTACTGGAACCAGTCCTATTTAATATATTCATCAATGATTTGGAAAAAGGGGTAAAGAGTGAGGTGGCACAATTTGTAGGTCATATAAAACTACTCAAGACAGTTAAGTCCCAAGCAGATTGCGAAGAGCTACAAAAGAATCTCACAGAACTAGGTGACTGGGCAACAAAATGGCAGATGAAATTCAATTTTCATAAATGCAAAGTAATGCACATTGGAAAACATAATGCCAATATACTTATAAAATTATGGGGTCTAAATTAGCTGTTATCACTCAAGAAAGAGATCTTGGAGTCTTTGTGGATAGTTCTCTGAAAACATCCACTCGAAGTGCAGCATCAGTGAAAAAAGCAAACAAGATGTTGGGAATAATTAAGAAAGGGGTAGATAATAAGACAGAAAATATCATATCGCCTCTATATAAATCCATTGTACACCCACATCTTGAATACTGCGTGTAGATGTGGTTGCCCCATCTCAAAAAAGATATATTGGAATTGGATTAGTGGTTTGGAACAGCTGCCACATGAGGAGAGATTAATAAGACTGGGACTTTTCAGCTTGGAAATGAGACAACTAAGGGGGAATATAATAGATGTCTATAAAATCATGATTGGTGTGGAGAAAATAAATAAGGAAGTGTTATTTATTCCTTCTTATAACACAAGAACTAGGGGTGACCAAATTAAATTAATAGGCAGCAGGTTTAAAAACAAACAAAAGGAAGTATTTTTTCACACAACGCTCAGTCAACCTGTGGAACTCCTTGCCAGAGGATGTTGTGAAGGCCAAGACTATAACTGGGTTCAAAAAAGAACTAGATAAATTCCTGGAGGATAGGCCCATCAATGGCGATTAGCCAGGATGGGCAAGAATGGTGTCCCTAGCCTCTGTTTGCCAGAAGCTGGATATGGGTGATAGGGGATGGATCACTTGATGATTACATGTTCTGTTCATTCCTTCTGGGGCACTGGCATTGGCACTGTTGGAAGACAGGATACTAGGCTAGATGGACCTTTGGTCTGATCCAGTATGACTGTTCTTATGATCACAGGGGGCACCATATGGGTTGAAACATAATTCCCTGGTCTAGCCACAAGGAGGTGAACCTGCAGTGAGTGGAGCCCTTTACACAGGGGCTCCATGTGCCCCCCACATGCCAAGGGCTCCCATCCTCCCCCTATAGCAAGGGTTCTGTATACACTCACATTCCCCTCTTGTCCCCCTCATCTCTCCCTTCTCCAACATGGCAGGAACTCTGTGTGCACCCCTTCCCCCAATTTCGCCTTCCCCAGGGAGTCTATATGCTCCTCCAGTACCAAGATCCCTTTCTCTCCCGCATCTTAGGGACTCTGTGCTCCGTATCCCGCCACATTGTCTCAGTCTCTCTCTCTCTTCTTCTTCTTCTTTTCTTTTTCATCTATAGACAACTACAGAGGTGGTTGAAGCTGGTGGCTCTGCTAACCAGATGCCACCAACTTCATATGTCTCCCATTTTCCTCTTTTGGAATTTCCAATTTTTGCGAAAATTAACAGGGTTCTGCCATTGATATCTGGAACATTCCCTGAAGTTTTGGAATTTATTAGCTGCGTTGATCTTTGCTCAGCCCCAAAAGAAAAGCTACTGCCCTCGGTGCTCCAGTGCAACTCCAGTGGGGTTTACTCAAAATTTACACTAATGTAAATGAGGAAATAATTTGGCCAAAAGTACTGGGGATATTTTTTTGGTTCTCTCCCAGGTCAAAATAGAAGCACTAGCTTCTCTTTATGATATTCCATTCTCCATTTCAACCTTGGAAAAAACTAGAACACCACCACTCAACCCTTTCCTCGAGAGGCAGAAAAGGTTTATTTTTATTACTTTGTTTCTGTCACATGAAATTATTTTTAGATCATGTACCTTACATAACTTTCATATAACCCAAAGTATTAGAATCACCAGTTGCTTGTATAAAAGGAATAAACCAACTGAAAGCTAAACTTTAGTCATCTTTTCAGATAAACACTTTTTCCTCAAATCCACCATCATCCTTACGCATATGTATCTAAAACAGTGCTGACTTAGCCAATGAAAAATGTGCTACACTTACTGGGTGGGAGCAAAATTAAATTATTTCTTCTTTTACAGGTCTTATTTTAAAGTTTTAAACCCCCAAAACTAATGAATGAAAAGAAATTTTCAGACTTGGGCTTGTTTCCAAAAACTACTTGTAAGCTATAGCCTATTTTTATGCGGTATCACAGCTGCAGACTTCTAAAAATGCATGCAGAATACATGCTAAGAAGACAGTCAAGCATCTTCTAAATATTGCACCAGTTAAAATGAACAGCTCCCTGGAGCACTTTGGCATATAAGTAAAGCTCAATGGACATCAAGCAGAAGATATGAAAAAGGATGGAATGGAGATCCAAAAAGTTAGGATGTCTGTGAATACAGATAAAAAATATGAGGAAGCAAAACTGTACCAGCACAATGAACCAACTACAGTAAAAAACCCTCATCAGACAAGACAAAATAAAAATAACTGTCAATAGTTCAAGGTCTCTTGCTCCCTTCTCTCTCACACACACAATTAACTTGATCTGAATTCCTATTCCCAATTACTTGATAGAAAGGGAAAAACAAGAGTATTTTATGTTCTATGACAGGAAGAACAGCACATCATGTCACAATTCATCTTCTCCAAGGACATATGAGATTTGTCTGATTTCATAGATCATTTTGTTGCCAAGAAGTCAGATAGCTGCTTTCCGCATTTCAGACTGTAGCATATGCCCTAATCTACTGAACTGCACACCACAAAAGTAGGTCTCTAAACCTATCATTATATCTTACATCAACAAATTCCATTAGAATGCAGAAACGTTATTCCATTAAATACCTTCTCTTGCAAGCAGCAAATTAAACTGCATTCCATTTGGCACAAGCAGAGAGGAGTAAATCTTTGTCCAGTTGACATCACTGAAACCAAAAATTTAGCACCATGGTAATTAGGCCCAGACATACAATTTAAAAATAAAGCCCAGAATCCTAAATGATACAAAAGTACTAAGGCAACATAAATATTTTCCCTGCTGAGTTCAGATGTTTAACACAAGGAAAATGCTATTTCGATTTAACATTTTTAAGAGCTCTGGGGGAGGAAAAAAATGAAAAGATCTTTGTAGCATTGACTCAACTACACTTTCTAAATCAGTACAGGCTAGAGCACTTTGTTGCACGACAGAATACTGTTCCATCTCCACCCCGTGTGATAATGTATGCATGGTTAGATGGACTGTGACCAGGGCCGCCCAGAGGATTCAGGGGGCCTGGGGTCTTCAGCAGTGGGAGTTCTTCCAGTCCGGGTCTTCAGAGCACTTCGGCAGTGGGTTCCAGAGTGAGTGAAGGACCCGCCACCACACTGCCACTGAAGACCTGGAGCAGAAGACGCTCTGGGTTTTCGGCAGCATGTCCTTCACTCAATCCAGATGTGTTCGGTGAAGGACCTGCCACCGAAGACAGGCCGAAAACTCTTATGGGGGCCCCTGTGAGGCCCAGGGCCTGGGGCAAATTGCCCTACTTGCTCCCTCTCCCATATAAATATACAGTTACTGTTTCATACATCATAATTTTCTGCTCTTTTTTTCTTTGACACCTCGGGCAAGGGTTACAGCAGCCAAATGCTGGACTACCTCACCTACTGCTAAATATCAGAATGCAAGAGGGATTTAGGATAATTTTATAAAATAAAAAAAATCTTCAACAGTAGAGAAACAAAGCTTCTGTAATTGTTCTGTAGAACTTACGTCTGTTTGGAAGTATTACTGCAATAAAATCCCAATGTAATTCTGTCAAATGTTGTGTGGGAGTAGAAACAACAAAAGAATGGGTGGGAAGAAAAATATTACAGTGCATCTGCTTATGCTCTTACAATCAATCAGCAGGACTACAAATCTATGCATTACTCAGATAAATTTGCTGGCCAAGAGAATAAATTCCCTCAAGGTTACATTTCAAATTCTAATGCCACAATTTTAGTGGCAGACTGGTGTAATTTGGGAAAGGTAGGAGCTATACACTCTTCTAAACACTGGGCAGTAGAGTGGAGGAGCAAAGCCCCAACAAGGAGTTGTAGGCAAAAATCTGATGAGCTTCAAAGAAAAAAAAAGAGATTGGGATGGGCAGATAGCTGAAATGTACATTTTATCAGCTCTGTCTGAAACTAAGGATAAAGTCCAGAGAGCGCTTTGCCTTGTGGCAAACCTCCCACACTTACAACAAGGTATCGGAGTGAAATTGAGTACAGCAGAATTACTGCCACACTGAGCTCAATTCACTCTAACATTTAAGCTCTACTTGGTGCCGGAGATGGGGGCTGACAGGAAATCAGTTATAGCTCCTGTCAAGGTATTATTCCCACTTTGAACTTTAGCGTCCAGAAAGTGGGGACCTGCATGTACCCTTCTATGCTTAATTCCTAGCTTAGATCTGATAGCACTGCCACCAACCAAAAATATAGTGTTTTGGTACACGTTCTGTCCCCCAACCCTTTCCTGGGTGACCCAAGACCCAAACCCCTTTGGTGTCTTAAAACAAAGAGAAATAAACCACTTCACTCTCCTTTCACCCCTCCCAGATTTTCAACCTGAGAGATCCTGTGATCCAAACTCCTTGATCTATATTAAAACTGGAGAGGAATTAAACCTTCCCCCCCCCAACCTTTTTTTTTTTTTTTTCCCCCCCAACACCCACCCACCCTCCCTGGTGATGTCAGACCAATTCCCTTGGGTTTAAACAAGGAAAAATCAATCAGGTCTTAAAAAAAAAGAAAGCTTTTAATTAAGAAAGAAAAAGTAAAAATTATCTCTGTAAACAGGATGAAAATGTTACAGGGTCTTCACTATTAACATAGACTAGAGGGACATCCTCCCCTAGCCTAGTTAACAGTTTACAGCAAACAGAGATAAAGCTATCCTATCCAGCAAATACATTTGCAAATGAAAAGAAACAAACAAGACTATTCGCCTTCTAGCTAGTTACTTGTATTTGAACATGAGAGACTGTTCAGAAGATTGGGAAAGCTGGATTGCACGCTGGTCCCTCTGCATCTAAGAAGGCGAACAAAGAAACACACAAACAGGCACAAAACAAAGAACTTCGCTCCACACAAGATCTGAAAAGCTATCTTCCCCCGATGGTACCTTTGTCAAAAGTGTCAGCCAGTTCAACTGGCTTGTTAAACCACTTTACAGGTTAAAGAGACATTAACCCTTAACTATCTGTTTATGGACAGCTCACTGATCCTGCCCAGCAATAGCCCTTGGTGTGAAAAGTACTATAAACTGTTCTTTCGCGCATTCCCTTAGGGACACTTATGACCGATAGGATAATAGAACAGTGTTTCCCAACTTGGGACGCCGCATTTGTTGGGAAAGCCCTGCAGCGGCCGGGCCAAAGTTTTATTTACCTGCTGCATCCCATTGCACGGTTCAGCGTGCTCCAGGCCAATGGGAGGCTGCAGGGAAGTGGAGCCACTAACGTCCTTGGCCCGTGCCGCTAATCCAGCAAAGCTTCCATTGGCCTGGAAGCAGGAAACCGTGGCCAAGTGGAGGCCGCAGATTAGCCAAACCTGCAGGGACCCGGCGAGAAGTAACAAACTGGCTTGGCCATTCCCAGGGGCTTTCCCTTGCACACCAGCGAATCGTCCTAAGGTTTAGGGAAACAGCTGCAAGATAGAGGATCAATATAGCAAAATGCATTCTTCCACACACCCAGCTTTACTCACGAATTAGTTTTGTGCCAGTAGAGAATTCTCTTTCAGCAGGGGGAATTTCTATCACTTTGACCCATTTCCAGCCAGAATTCAGACACTTCGATACCATCTGCTCTTACAAAATGGCCACAACCCATTTTTTGTTACACCAATATCTATAATACTATTTGGAATACAAAACAATTATAAATGTTTTTAATTATTAATATGTCCCTTTACAACATTAGCACTGACAAGTCAGTTAGAGGTCAGAACTGTTTGCTTACACAAGTGATATAGAATATGATGTATTCCAATATAAACTATTGGGGCTCAGAAGCCATTCAGAATTGCAGGGCAAACTTTTGCATAGTACTCACCCAGACACGATATTTTAAATGGTTTTCACTTACTTTTTTGAATTTTCCAAATGACAGTTATGGTAGATGTTTTGCCAAGCTTCTAGACCATTAATGTTATCACACTTTTAAGTCTAAATTAACTAGGCACTTGCAGTTTGGAAAAAAAAATTTTTGAAAGCAGCACAAGATTTATATAAAATTAACTTCGGTGCATCAACTGTTTGGCTGTTTATTGTGGAAACCCAGCCTTCCTTTGAAACTGAACGCAGGCATTACTAGTCATCACTCAACCAAGCTTTTCCCCATAGATCCATCATATTAAGAACACTCAGAAATAAGAATGGACTAACAGGTCAGAACCAACTGTCTATTTAGCCTGTATTTATTATCTGCCGATAGGCACAACTAGAACAGGGAAATTTATTGAGTGTCCATCCCCCTTCGTCTTCTTGTTCCAAGATATCTTCACTGTCAGAGGTAGAGATAACCCTGAGGTATTCATCCCTGACATGATGGCTGATAGCCATTTGATGGACCAATAACTCCATTAATTCATCTAATTCTTTTTTGAACCCTTTATTACATTGGAGGCCTCTTCACAATGTTCCTGGCAAAAGGTTCCACAGGTTGACTGTGCATTTTATGAGAAGTAACTTATTAGTGGGTTGTTTTTAAAACCTACTTGCCTATTCAATTTATTTGGGTGACCCTTGGTTCTTGTGTTCTGAGAAGGGGGTAAGTAACCAATTCCTGAAGTTACTTTCTCCTTCACCGAGTCACGATTTTATAGAACCTCTATTCATATCTCTATTAGTTGTTTCCTTCTAAAACTGAAAAGCACCAAAATACACTATATCCACTGGACACCCTTATCTAGGGTTTTGTTGACACCCTCAAAGAATTGTAACAGACATGAAATGAGGCTATTATCCACTTACAAAAAGCCAATTTGACTCTTCCCAGCATATTGTGTTCACGTTGTATATGATCTGATATCTGTCTATACTGATAATTTCAACCAACTTGCTGTTACTGAAATTAGGTTTTTTGGCTATAGTAATTGCACAGATTACTCATTTGGGCCTTTTTTTTAAAAATCAGAGTGTTACATTAGCTACCACTTACAGTCATCTGGCCACAGAGGTCCTGATTTTAAGTGATAGGTTACATATACACAGCTTAATAGTTCTTGCATTTCATATTTGATTCCTTCGAACTCTTCGGATTGATAATCATCTGGTCCTGTTTACCTATTTACTGATTTATTTATCAATTGTTCCAAAACTCCTCAGACAGATTCTCAGATTTGTCACCTAAGAGAGCTTTCAGGTGTGGAAATCTACCACTACATCCATTCTGCAAGTGAAGAACTGTATGAAGAATTCATTTAACTACTCTGCAATTAGGGCCTTTTTTTCTCCCTGAGTGCTCCATTACACTCAATCATCCAAGTGGCCCCAATGATTGTTTGGCAGGCTTCTGATGTATGAAAATAAAACATGTGCTGTTTAGTTTGATGTTTCATTTTGGCTAGTTGCCCTATCAATTCTATTTTTGCCTGGCCTAGTTATACTTTTACAACTGACTTTGATCAGGTATTATTTCCTTTCTATCTTCCTCAGTATGATTCAACCTTTCACAATTTTTAAAAATGTCTTTTGTATCTTTGATGAAAGCATGTTCCTCCCCACATTGCCCTGAAAGGGTTAAGGCAGGTCGAGGGACCAATTAGGACCTAGTAGGCGGGCAACCTGGGGGGAATTAGCTTGTGAAGAGAAGCTTAATTAGAAAAGTTCAGGAGGGGTTAGCGTTTGTTAATCTGGAATCTGTAAAGCAGCAAAAACCTGGGCCCTATATAGACTAACAGAGCGTTTTGGAGCATTGAGCTTTTGTTGAGGCGATACCCACTTCAATCAGATTGATTCTTCTAATTAGAAGTTGTTCATCTGTGCAGGAGCAGGCAAGTCTAGGTATAAGCCAGGAAGCTGGACAAGAGAAGGAGGATGCTGAGAAAGGCTGCTAGTCACCTTGGTAACGGGGAAAGATGTTTGCGTAGGCTGCAGACATGCTAGGCCTGCAGTTGCTCGCCTCGGGGAAGGATCAGTGAGAGCTGGCAGACCCAGAGTAAAGGGAGAAAGGAAAAAACGCTAGCAAGGTATAGAGAAGAAAGTGAACACCAATGCAGCAGGTGCCATAGGATATAGAAAGACACTTGACAGTATGATAGAGTCCCAGGAGCGGAAGCCCAGAGAAACAGAGGGAGAGGGCCTCGAGAGTTACCCCAACCAGCCACTGGGGAAGAATGGCACCGCAGCAGAGCGTGCATAGGGAGACTGCCTGCCTGAAGCCTAGTTTGAGGAGAAGAGATTCATTCCCAATCCCCCCGGCAGAGAGAGGCGATTAGTGACCTGGCTAGAGAGAGTCATGAAGAGGATGCCCTGCAGGTTCTTGGAAGTGAGATTGGGCTACCTGAGAGAGATGAAACGATTCGACAGACCACAGAGGCGGCTCTCCTAAGAACTACAGGACCTGATCAAATACCGGCCGAGCGGTTCCAGGTCTTCGGCGCAACTTCGACAGAGGGTGTCCTTCACTCTCTCCAAGTCTTTGGCGGCAACCTTCAACAGCCAGGAAGTTCTTCACTCGTATCCCACCCCCACGCACCACAAGCCAGGAGTGACACCTGAGGATGCCCCGCCACTGAAGTGCTGTCGAAAAAGACCAGACAGCCTGGTATGTAACACAAAAAAAAAAATTAAAAAGGCGCAAGGCACCATATTTCGGGAATCGAGGGGATTGCATAAACGCTGGCCTGCCCTAGGTGACAACCGCCCGCAGCGACACATTGGGAAGGGGCATCAAACCTATGAGCTAAGCCAGGAGCGGCCTGGGAGGAAGGCGCCAGCTAACAGATGATGCGAAGTGGAGTTCCCCATTGACGTCTTTAACCACCTCATTTCTTGCTGTTTTCCCTGGCATTTTAAGGTACCTTACTGTTTGAGGGAGGGCTCTTTGCGGTATAAAAAAAGACGGTACATAAGTTTTAGACATCTATTATGATGTTTTCAAATTTTTCATGCAGCTTTGCAGGCATTTATTGCTTGTAGGCTGTTCCTTATTAATGTCCGTTTACTAGCCTCTTATATTTGTATTAGTTTGATATATTTAAATGTACTGTGGTTGGTTTCTCTGATATTTTGCCCCCTCCAAGATGTTAAATTTAATTAACATTCATGTCGCTTATTACTTGCATGGTTCAGCTACTTTCACTTCTTAGACTAGAGCCTGTACTACCATTTGAACTAATCAAATACTCCCCTTGTGGTTTTCTGGATTAGCTGCGTCCAATAACAGAGTCATTAAGAGTGTCTGAGATATTACTCTGCATCCTTCCTGACGGTGATGTTTCCAGTAATAATGTGGATTAGCTGAAAATCTCCCATTGTTATTGGGTATTTCTGTTTTGTAGGCTTTTCTATCAACCTGAGCATTTCACAGTCACCATCACCATCCAGATCAGGTGGTCAAATAGTAATATTACTATACTTCTTCTTATTAATTCAACATGGATTTCTAATCCACTAGAGATTTCTAATAGGTATCCATTTGCTTCATTTAAGATTTTTAGTATATTTGACTCTATGCTATTTTCACAGCTAATGCCACTCCAACCTTCAGCACAACGCTCTCTCTCTGTCTTCAAATATATTTATGTATCCTGAGTATTACAGACTGTCCCATCTTAATCATTGTTCCATCAAGCTTTCTGTGATGCCTGATTATATCCTAGCTTCATTAAATACCAGGCACTCAGTTTACACACACTATGTATTTAGGCTTCTCCCTGATATACAAGAACTTATAATCATTTGTCATATTTAGTATGTCTGGCTTCATATTAAACCTAAAGGTGACATGCCCACCACGAAATGAAAAATAGCGGGTACGAACATTCATTTTGGTGGGAACTTCATGAACTAAATACTTAAAGTAAAATTATAAAAAAGAACCTGATTATATTAGCTCATTTAGTTACATTTTTACCTCTCCCTTCCATCATTGTATTAGGCCTTCTATGAGTGATAGATTTGCCACTTTCCAAAAGCCACACGATCCTTGTGTGGACTGAAATTAACTGCCGAGAAAGTACTTGTCCGCAAGGGAGGTAGTGCCAATCTCGTTTACTTGCTACAGGAAAGAGGCCAATGGCAAGTGCTTAAGAAACAGTGATCTTACAATACATTTTCAAAGTATAGTACTGAAATGAAGATGAGAAAGCCATAGTGCAAAGATTTAACAATGGAATACAACATTCATGGCACAGGCTTGTAAAATGGTCCTTACTCACACTTTCTATCATATGCATGATTTGGATCTGACAAATGCGATTTCTGGAAGCCACAATACAAAGGGCTAATGGTAAACATATTTGTTGAGCATATTTAGGAAATTGATGACAGCCCATAAAAACCCCTGAAACAGGAAGTGTTTATACAGTCAGTGAATTCCAGTTGCATGCCTAACAACAAGTTCCTGTCCTTTAATGCATGCAGCTATCTATGTGGTATCAGATCGAACTAACATTTTTTATGGTTCATTTATTCCACTGGAGTTATTTCGCAGTATTGTAATTGCAGGAGAGAGATTGTTTTTTTAAGTAAGGGAGGGAATAGGAATAGTAAGTACATTAACTGCTATTTCCTATGTGTACAGGCTCTGTTTATATTTAATCATTTAATTGGGAAGGACTTCATGTCCCCAGTATCTTGCATCACTATGAATTGCAGCCTTCCTATAGGATTTGTCCCTTAGAAAGTTCTAATCTAATTCTAAATTGGCATAAGGAAATACAGATAATTTACTATACATTTTGTGCTTGTAATACTCAAGTTAGAGCCACACTATTTCATATAAAAACAGAGGCTCGCAAAAGAGGAGTGAAGCGTCCTGCAAAACTGTTATCCATGAGACTTAATGAAGCTAATGAATACCTTCTGTATAATGTTGTACAAGTATAATTGTATACTAAGATCAGATTAGGAGCTCATTAAAATGTATATCTCTGCACTGTACTTAGACAAGCATTTTTTCCCCTTATTAACTATCAGCTGATACTTTCACAAGTTAATATCTCTTCTTCACAGGGCAAGGATTTTGTAAAGCACCTAGTATATATCGGGTGCTGTGGCCCTAATCCTGCAAATGCTTACACAGAATCATAGCAATGTAGGGCAGGAACAGAGCTGGAGAGGCCACCTACTTCTACTCCCTGTGCTGAAGCAGGAGTAAATGTACCTATTACATGCTTCATTTAAAGCAGCGGTTCTCAAACTTGGGCCGCCGCTTGTGTAGGGAAAGCCCCTGGTGGGCCGGGCTGGTTTGTTTACCTGTCGCATCCACAGGTTCTGTGGATCGTGGATCCCAGTGGCCACGGTTCGCTGCTCCAGGCCAATGGGAGCTGCAGGAAGTGGAGGCCACTACGTCCCTTGGCCCGTGCCGCTTCCAGCAGCTTCCATTGGCCTGGAGCAGTGAACCGTGGCCAGTAGGAGCCGCGATTAGCCAAACCTGCGGACACGGCAGGTAAACAAACTGGCTTGGCCTGCCAGGGGCTTTCCCTGCACAAGCGACGTCCTAAGTTTGGGAAACACTGCAGTAGAGGATCAATATAGCAAAATTCCATTCTTCCACACACCCCAGCTTACTCCCGAGTAGTTTGTGCCAGTAGAGAATTCTCTTCAGCAAGGGGGAATTCTTCATTGACCATTTCCAGCCAGAATTCAGACACTTCGTACCATCTGATCATTACAAAATGGCCACAACCCATTTTTTGTTACACCAATATCTATAATACTATTTGGAAAATACAACAAACAATATAAATGTTTTAATTATTATTGTCCCTTTACAACATTAGCACTGAAACAAGTCAGTTAGGGTACAGAACTGTTTCTTACAATGATATAGATATGATGTTTCCAATATAAACTATTTAGGGACTCAGAAGCCATTCAGAATTGCAGGGCAAACTTTGCACTAGTACTCACCCAGACACATTATTTTAAATGGTTTCAATTAGCTTTTGAATTTCAAATTGACAGTTTTGGTTTTAGATGTTTTTGCCAAGCTCTAGACCATTAAATTTATCACACTTTTTAAGTCTTAAATTAACTAGGCCACTTTGGCAGTTTGGAAAAAAAAATTTTTGAAGCAGCCAAGTTTATAAAATTAACTTCGGTGCATCAACTGTTTGGTGTTTTTATTGTGACAACCCAGCCTTCCTTTGAAATGAACCGCAGGCATTACTGTCATCACAAACCAGCTTTTCCCCATAAGATCCATCATATTAAGAACACAAGAACATAAGAATGGACATAACAGGTCAGAACACTGGTCTATTTAGCCCTGTATCTTATCTTCTGACGATAGCCACCAACTGAACAGGGAAATTTATTGAGTGATCCATCCCCTGTCTTCTTGTTCCAGATTCTCACTGTCAGAGGTTTAGAGATACCCTGAGGGGTTTCATCCCTGACCATGTTGGCTGATAGCCATTGATGGACCAATACTCCATGAATTCATCTAATTCTTTTTTGAACCCATTTATACTTGAGGCCTTCACAATGTCTCCTGGCAAAAGGTTCCACAGGTTGACTGTGCATTTTATGAAGAAGTACTTACTTGTGGTTGTTTTAAACCTACTTGCCTATTCATTTATTGGGTGACCCTTGGTTCTTGTGTTCTGAGAAGGGGTAAGTAACACTTCCTGATTTACTTTCTCTTCACCAGTCACGATTTTATAGACCTCTATCATATCCTCTCTTAGTTGTTTCCTTTCTAAACTGAAAGCCCAAATACACTATATCAACTGGATCACCCTTATCTAGGTTTGTTGACACCCTCAAAGAATTGTAACAGACTGATGAGGCATGATTTCCCTTACAAAAGCCAAGTTGACTCTTCCCCAGCATATTGTGTTCACGTATATGTCTGATAATTCTGTTCTTTACTATAATTTCAACCAAACTTGCCTGGTACTGAAATTAGGTTTTTTTGGCTTGTAATTGCCAAGATTACTCATGGAGCCTTTTTTAAAAATCGGTGTTACATTAGCTACCCTTCAGTCATCTGGCACAGAGGCTGATTTAAGTGATAGGTTACATATCACAGTTAATAGTTCTGCAATTTCATATTTGAGTTCCTTCAGAACTCTTCGGTGAATATCATCTGGTCCTAGTTACCTATTACTGTTTAATTTATCAATTTGTTCCAAAACTTCCTCAGACAGTTTCTCAGATTTGTCACCTAAGAAGAGCTCAGGTGTGGAAATCTCCCTTACATCCTCTGCAGTGAAGACTGATATGAAGAATTCATTTAACTTCTCTGCAATGGGCCTTTTCTCCCTGAGTGCTCCATTAGCACCTCAATCATCCAGTGGCCCCACTGATTGTTTGGCAGGCTTCTGATGTATTAAAAATAAAAATGTGCTGTTAGTTTGTGTGTCTTTTGCTAGTTGCCCTTCAAATTCTTTTTTTGCCTGCCTAGTTATACTTTTACACTGACTTGTCAGAGTTTATGTTCCTTTCTATCTTCCTCAGTATGATTCAACTTTCAATTTTTAAAAATGTCTTTGTCTTTGTGAAAGCATGTCCTCCCCACACTTGCCCTGAAAGGGTTAAGGCAGGTCAGAGGGACCAATTAGCCTAGTAGGCGGCAAACTGGGGGGAATTAAGACTGTGAGAGAAGCCTTAATTAGAAGTATCAGAGGGGTAGCCGTGTTAATCTGGATCTGTAAAAGCAGCAAAGAATCCTGTGGCACCTTATAGACTAACAGACGTTTTGGAGCATGAGCTTTTGTGGGCGAATACCCACTTCATCAGATGCATTCTTCTTAATTAGAAGTTGTTCATCTGTGCAGGAGCAGGCAAGGTCTGTATAAGCCAGGAAGCTGGCAAGAGAAGGAGGATGCTGAGAAAGGCTGCAGTCACCCCTTGGGAAGACGGAGGAGTGTTTGGAGGCTGCAGGGACATGTAGCCTGCAGTTGCTCCCTCGGAGGAGGGAGTCGTGAGGCTGGCAGACCCAGAGAAGGGAGAAAAAGCTAGAAGGTTAGGAAGAAGCTCAGGAAAATGCAGCAGGTGTAGGTTAGAACAGACCTTGACAGTTGACTGGAGTCCCAGAGCCGGAACCCAGAGTAGAGGGGGGGCCTGGGTTCCCCAACCAGCCACTGGGGAAGTGGCACCAGCAGAGCAGTGCATAGGAAGACTGCCTGCCTGAGCCTGTTTGAGAGAAGAGATTCTTCCCAATCCCCCCGGAAGAAGAGAAGGCGTTTAGTGACCTGGCTGGAAGGCAGAGTCATGAAGAGGATGCTGCGGTTCCTGGAGTGAGATTGGGGCTGACCTGAGAGAGATGGAGTGACAGCCAGGGCCGGCTTTAGGAACTACAGGACCTGATTCAAATACCCGGCGGCGGTCCAGGTCTTCGGCGGCACTTCGACAGCAGGGTGTCCTTCACTCTCTCCAGGTCTTTGGCGGCACTTCAACAGCAAGGAGTTCTTCACTCGTTCCGCACCCCCCACCGCCAAAGACCAGGAGTGAATGAAGGATGCCCCGCCACTGAAGTGCTGTCGAAGAAGACCCAGACAGCCACTGGTATGTAAAAAAAAAAAAAAAAATTAAAAAGGCGCAAGGCCCTATTCCAGGGAATCGAGGGGATTGGCCTAACGCTGGCCCTGGTGACAGCGCGCGACCATGGGAAGGGGCATCAACCTCATGAGCTAAGCCCCAGAGCGGCCTGGAGGAGGCGCCAGCCTGGTGATGAGTGGAGTCCCCCATGACAGTCTTTAACCACCTCTTTTACTTTGCTGTTTATCCCTGGTGGCATTTTTAGGTCCTATTACTGTTGAGGGAGGGGCTCTTTGCGGGGTACATATAGTTTTAGCATCTATTATGATGTTTTTCAAAAGTTTTCATGCAGCTTGCAGGCATTTAATTCTTGTGACTGTTCCTTTTAATGTCCGTTTAACTAGCCTCTTTATTTTTGTATAGTTTTGTATATTTAAATGCTACTGTGGTTGGTTTCTCTGATATTTTGCCCCCTCCAAGGATGTTAAATTTAATTACATTATGGTCGCTATTACTGCATGGTTCAGCTACTTTCACTTCTTAGACTAGAGCCTGTACTCCATTTAGAACTAAATCAAATCTCCCCTTGTGGTTTCTTGGATTAGCTGCTCCAAGAAGCAGTCATTAAGAGTGTCTAGATATTTTATCTCTGCATCCTATCCTGAGGTGACATGTTTCCAGTCAATATGTGGATAGCTGAAATCTCCCCATTGTTATTGGGTTTTCTGTTTTGTAGGCTTTCTAATCAACCTGAGCATTTCACAGTCACCATCACCATCCAGATCAGGTGGTCAATAGTATATTCCTACTACTATATTCTTATTATTCAAACATGGAATTTCTATCCATAGAGATTCTATGGTACCATTTGCTTCATTTAAGATTTTTAGTATATTTGACTCTATGCTTTCTTCACACATAATGCCACTCCCCTATCAGCACAACCTACTCTCTCTGTCATTCATATATATTTTGTATCCTGATATTACAGTGTCCCATTGATTATCATTGTTCCATCAAGCTTCTGTGATGCCTATTATATCAATAGCCTCATTTAATACCAGGCACTCAAGTTTACCCACCTTAGTATTTAGGCTTCTTGCACCTGTATACAAGAACTTATATCATTTGTCAATATTTAGTTGTCTGCCTTCATATTAAACCTGGTGACATGCCCAAGTCCCACAGAAATGAAAAAATAGGGGTACGATTCATTTTGGTGGGAACTAACATGAACATAAATCTTAAAGTAAAAATTTAAAAAAGAACCTGATTATATTAGCTCATTTAGTTACATTTTTACCTCTACTTCCTCTTGCTATTAGGCCTTCTATGAAGTGATGATTTGGCACTTTCAAAAAGCCACACCTCCTTGTGATGACTGAAATTAACTGCCAAAGTCTTGTCAGAGGGAGGTAGGGGCCAAGTCTCAGTTTACTGCTACAGGAAAGAGGCCCAAATGGCAGTGCTTAGAAACAGTGCTTACATACATTTTCAATATGGTAACTGAATGAGAGGAGTGAGAAAGCCATAGTGCAAAAGTTTAACAATGGAATACACAACTTCATGGCAACAGGCTTGTAAAATGTCCTTACTCACATTTCTATCATATGCATGATTTGGTCTGACCAAATGGATTTCTGGAAGCCACATCAAAGGGCTAATGGATAAACATTTTGTGAGCATATTTAGAATTGATGACAGCCCATAAAACAACACCCTGAACAGGAGTGTTATATACAGTCAGTGAACTTCCAGTTGCTGCCTACAAACAGTTCCTGTCCTTATATGCATGCAGCTATCTATGTGTATCAGATCCGAAACATGAACATTTTTTATGTTCTTTTATTCCCTGGAGTTTTTCCCAGTATTGTAAATTGCAGGAGAAGATTGTTTTTTTTAAGTAGGGAGAGGAAGAGGAACTAGTAAGTACATAAACTGCTATTTCCCTTGTGGAACAGGCTCTGTTATATTAATCATTTATTGGGAAGGAACTTCATGTCCCAGTATCTTAGCATCACTATAATTCAGGCCATTCCTAGGATTTGTCACTTAGAAAGTTCTATCTAATCTAAAATTTGGCTAAGTGAAATACAGTATTTACTAATACATTTTGTGCTTGTAATACTCAAAGTAGAGCCACACTTATTCTATAAAACAGAGGCGCAAAAAGCAGGGTGAAGCAGTCCTGCAACTGTTATCCATGGACTTAAATGAGCTAATGATACCCTTCTGTTATGTTGTACAGTATTTATACTAGATCACAGAATTAGGAGCCATTAAAAATGTATATTCTCTGCACTGTACTTAGACAAGCATTTTTTCCCACTTATTAACTAATCAAGTGTACTATTCACAAGTTATAAAAGAGTGGGTGTGTGGTAAAGTTATGAGTTTTCTGCTTTGAAAACTTTCCAGTAGATTCACTATTTTGCAACTTCATGGTTAGGGAATTAATAACAGGCCTGTAGTTTCCTGGATAACTCCCCCCTACCCCTTTCTTAAAAACAGGAATTATATTAGCAATTCTCCAGTCATAGTGTATGACCCCCAAGTTTACAGATTCATTACAAATCTTTGTTACTGGGCTTGCAATTTCATGTGCCAGTTCCTTTAATATTCTTAGATGAAGATTTATCCAGGCCCCACGATTTAGTCCCATTAAGCTGTTTGAGTTTGACTTCCATCTCAGATGTCGTCATTTCTACCTGCACATCCTTGTTTCCATTAGCCACCCTGCCGTTACCCCTAAAATCTTCACTAGCCTCATTAAAAAACTGAGGCAAAGCATTTGTTTAGGTGTTGGGCCATGCCTAGATAATCCTTAATCTCCACCCTATTCTCAGTGTTTAGCGGTCCCACTTTGTCTTTCCTTGTTTTCTTTTAATTTATATGGCTATAGAAACTCTTACTATTGGTTTTCATTCCCTTTGCAAGGTCCAACTCTGCTTGGCTTTTGGCAGTTCTCATTTTATCCGCACACTTTCTGACCTCAAAGAGGTAACTTTCCTTGCTGATTCTCTCTCCTCCCCGCCCCCCATCTTCCATTCCATGTAGGCTTTCTGCTTTCTCTTAATCACCTGTTTCAGACGCTTGCTCATCCAGTTTGGTCCACAAACCCTCCCTACGATTTTTTCCCCTGAATTGCTTGGGATGCAGGCTTCAGATAGCTTCTGCAACTTTGACTTAAAATAATTCCAAGCCTCCTTCACATTCAGATCCTTGAGTTTTTCAATCCAGTCCACTTCCCTACCTAATTCCCTTAATTTTTTAATGTTAGCTCTTTTGAAATCAAGGATCCTTGCTGTACATCTATTTTTATTTATCCTTCCATTTAGTTTAAAGTGAATTAACTCAGGATCACTCAAACTAAGGCTATCCTTTACAACAGCTCTGCTATGAGGTCCTCACTACTCACTAATACCAAATCTAAAATGGCTTCACCTCTTGTTGCTTCAGTGACTATTTGGTGAAGAAATCTGTCAGCTACTACACCCAGGAAAATCTGGGCCCTATTGTTATTAGTAGCACTTGTCTTCCAAGCTGTATCTGACATATTAGTCTCCCATAATCACACAATTCCCAGTAGTATTTATTTCATTAAAAACATGAAAGGGGTCTTGTCAGGGTTCCCTCCCCACTCTAAACTCTAGGGTACAGATGTGGGCACCCGCATGAACGACTCTCTAAACTTATTTCTATCAGCTTAGGTTAAAACTTTCCAAGGCACAAATTCCTTCCCTGCCCTTGGTATCGCTGCCACTACCAAGTGATTTAAACAAACATTCAGGGAGGGCCCCTTGGATTCCTACCTCCCTCAAAATATCCCCCCAAGCCCCTACACTCCCTTTCCTGGGGAGGCTTGAGAATAATATCCTAACCAATTGGTTACAAAGTGAGCACAGATTAACCCCCCTGGGTCTTTAGGACACTGAAAAACAATCAGATTCTTAAAAGAAGTTTATTAAAAAAAAACAACAACCACCATAAAAGAATCACCTCTGTAAAATCAGGACGGAAGATAACTTTACAGGGTAACAAAAAAGATTCCAAACACATAGGATTTCCCCTCTAGGCAAAACTTTAAAGTTACAAAAACAGGGATAAACCTCCCTCTTAGCACAGGGAAAATCCACAAGCTAAAACAAAAGATAATCTAACATATTTCCTTAGTATTACTTACTATTTCTGTAATATTAGATGCTTAGTTCAGATATGGCTTAGGGAGATGTATTTTCCCTACCCTGGCTCCTCACTGACCTGGAGAGAACGAAGGAACCTGAAAACAAAAACCTCCTCCCCACAGATTTGAAAGTATCTTCTCCCCTTATTGGTCCTTTTGGTCAGGTGCCAACCAGGTTATCTGAGTTTTTTAACCCTTTACAGGTAAAGGAAGGATTAACCCTTTACAGGGTAAGGAGGGATTTTATGCTACCCTGAACTGTATGTGTAGGACAGGTCTCTATTCATATCCAAACCAGATTCTGGTGGTCTGTCGTACACCCCAAATACTATGTCAGGGGAACCTCTAGTAATTTTCTTCCTCAAAGTGATTTTGGTCCAAACAGACTCTGTCTTATCATTTCTCACAGCTTCTTGTAACGATAGTCAATAAACTTTTCAAACCAATATGATTTACGTTTGTGGTGGCCCTTTAAAAAAATGCTACAAATCTTTTGAGAAGATTTAATAAGCTATTATTACCTGTAACTTCATTATATAATGGATCAGGAGCACTATTACAGGTAAGGTGGTGTCATGTCATCTCCTTAAAAGTGGATTTGTCTAAGTCCTCTAAAATCAACAGACTTCATTGTATTTCTTTGACATTTGGTGTGTCTCAGGAGAGTTCAGTCTAGGGTTAGTGTTCGAAATGTGGAGTCATTTGAGCCAGGGGTTCTGGAGATAAAAGCAGCCTCCTCCCCCAGCAATTTAAAAAAATGTTTCTAGTTTGGTCAGAGCTAGAGATCAAACTATAGTAGTGATGCGGCTCAAAAGACTCTCAATCTATCAAGTTTTACCCAAGGTAACGCATGGCACCTACTAAATATCTGGGGGACCCAATCTGAGAATGGTATTTAAGAAAATGTACATATATTACAGTGCGTATGAGTCAATATGGAAAAAAGGCCAAAGGGTTTCTATTCCTGATATTTCTTACACTTTAAACTCAAATTTTATAAATGCTCTAAAATCCAAATGGCTACTCAGATTGCCTTGAAAATTGGTGTGCCTCATAGAGGTTTCAGGGTAGGGCTAGTGATCCAAATCTGAAGTCATTTGACGAAGGGATTCCTAAGTTATTGTGCCCCTCCAAAACAAACAAACAAACAAAAAAACCAAAAAACAAAAAACAAACTCTTTTCTTCTGTTGACTTGTACTGTTAAACAGAGGTACTAATGACTGGATGAATCACAGACATCTTGATGGCTGAGAACTCACACTTCAATTAACATATCTAAGGATAAATTAATAATTATCCCCATGTAAGACAAAAGGAGTTTTGAACTGAGTGGCTGGAGGTTGCTGCAATTTGTGAGTAATAGGTGGCAATTTCATTTTGGGGGGAATGTAATCAAAGTGTTTGGGAGAAAAATTAGATATGTGAATGCTTCTTGAGAGGGGAGAACGTTGAAGTTCAAGTGAAGGAGGTATAGTACCCCTCAGCTCTGCCAGTGCACCCCAACCCTCCTGCAGCACACAGCTCTGCCAGTGCACACCAACCTTACTGCATCCCAACCTTTCTGCACATCAATCACCCTGAAGCCCACCCTTCCTGCACCTCCAGGTCTGCCAGTGCACCCTAGCCACCCTGCAGCAGCCAACCCTTCCTGTACCTCCAGGTCTGCCACTTCAACCTAACCACTCTACACCCCAACCCTAATTAAATTTTCCTTGTTGTCCTTTTAATAGATGGAATCCTGTAGATGAGAGTGAATGCGTTGTAAAAGGAGGCAAAGAGCTTGTACATTTCAGCAATTGTGGGGTTGGCAGAATAAAGGTACACATGTTAATAGGCATACCGGTGCTTTGTTGAGTTAAGATTGCTTGGGCAACTTTAACATCACATCTCCTGGAGTTCAGAAATTTCAGTTTTGCTCAACTCAATGTTCTGCAAAGGGGCATCATACTGCCAAGCAACCTTAACTTTACATTAACATTTTTTCCCATTGCATTGTATTAAAGTCTAGTGAAGTCCATATCACAGCTATGGTTACCAAAATCTCTAATGTACAAACATTGACACATATTACAATGCACAACATCAGACTGGCTCTACATCATGCAGTGATCTTTACAGACAAATACATACCTTAAATTTTCTACCATAGGTGCCCAACTAGTTACATATTTGCTAATGGTGGTGTTTTGAAGGTCCCTGCTTACTGTTCAAAACATATGGCTTTAGAAGCTTTTATAATACTTATGTCTCCCACTCTTGATTTCTCACTCAGGTTCAGGAGGCCAAATTTGCTATTGTTTTAATGCACAACTTTAATTGAAACTTTGGCTCATAAAAACAGCACCTTTCTATTCCATCGAGTTTTTAATGCATTCCAAGATTCTTTGGCATAAAGTGCACTGTAAGATTTAATTCTATATTGCATTTGATTGCATGAATAGGTAGATGGTTCCAGTTTTTACCAAAGTAACAGTGTATCAATTGTGTGGCAAAACATGCATTAACCTCCTGTGAAAAAGAAGTACTGAAAACCCTCAATGCTCACTTGTTTTTTCTGTTTCTTGGGTTACATTTTAAAGGTGTATATGCCACCACTCCCATTAACATCAGCAGGAAACTTGTGGCTAAATCTCCACCTAAGGTTTCAAAAATCTTTGCTGCTCAGTTCAAGAATATTTCTCTTGTTGGGCTACTGAAAGAGACAGGTGAAAATAGCCACAGAGAATATACATGGGCCTTCTGCTTTAAATCTTTTAGGTTTCAATTTTTGGATATTATAATGCTTGCAGTGAAATACTATAATTTTGATATACATCGAGTATGATTCAGGAAGGGTAAATACAATAGCTACTCAGAAGTGTTGCTAAAAATTCATGTGACATAAATTAGGTTACAGATAACAATTTAAGACTTAAGACTTTGTTCAGTAAGGTTGCATTTCATGTAGCTAAATTCATAACTGACGGCATATTAACCGCTCAACCACAATGGCCATAGCAGAGTTTTCAGTAGCTCGATCATTTGGCAGGAAAAAGGATTACACAAACTTCTCTCTAGAGTTCCTAGCTGTCATAATTCAAAGCCGTAACTAAAGATATAACACTATTAAAGGACAAAATGCTATTAAAGCAAATAAAAATATGAAACAAGAATGATTTTTAAAAGACTATGATAAAGATATAGTACTCCTATATTTCATTAAAATTAGAAAACTGAAGTTTAAAAAAAGATTCTGGCTTAGTAGCTTGATTTTAGCAGGGATTTCTACTGCTACCATAATTAAGGTTACATCAGCATTTCCATTATAAATGTACAACCAAAAAAATGTATTCCATGATGTAACTTGGCATTAAAAGGCCACATCTCAGGAACAAGTTTTCTACCACCACAAATTTGGTTTGGCTGATTTTAAGCTATAAAACTGGAAATTAAAAAAAATGGAGAAAGTGGAAAAAACCTTAAGATAGTAGCTTTCAATTTCAAAACAGCTAACATCTAAACTGAACTTGCAGCAAGTTAGCTAGGTTCACCAGAACATTACTCTGGTTCTACACTGGAGTAACTCCACTGAAATACAGTGGTGATCAGAACCAATTAGCTCATTAAAGGGCTAATTCTTTTTTATATTAAAAACTAAGTTAATTCAACAGCTGATATTTATCTTTGCATGGGTTTACAGCCTCTCTTTCAAAGTATTTTGTACTTACAGGAGCACTTCATTTATTCACGCTGACTAGAAGACCGAGCGCAGATTACCAGATCAGTAAATGAACAAGGAAGTTCAAGGGCACTACACGGCCAAATGTAGTTGTTTTTTTATGTTGACACATACAGCTAACTTATCATTTAAAATACTGAAACTTATTTCACTAGCATTAGGATTTAACCTCTGTTAACACAGTTTTGTTTTGTTTTTGTTAAAGGCGAATATCCACATAAGGAATGCACCACTTTCATAAAGATGAACTTGCGACACAGCTGAAAATAAAAAGGAGCAGTTCAAGTTCCATATTTTACCTGAGCTCTCTACCTTAGAAACTAGTAATCCTTATGCAGGTGTACCACACTCTCCCTTACACCAAGGCTGAATTTGACCTGCTGTTTTGAAAGCAAATATCAAAGCCAACATGTACAGAGTGCAGTAAGCTGGCAAATGAAAGTTACTAGTTTTCAAATACAAGTCACTGTTTTTCCAGATTCACACTAACCTGTTCTGGGTACTTGCTCCCAACTATTTCTGCCACGGTGTTAAAGGAACCAGTATCGAGATAGGTCTTGGCTCCCATCTTCAGGGTCACAACAATCTTGGTGCCTCGGGAAGACATCCGTGCCATCATTTCGGCATCTTCCACTGAAATACAAGCTGTAGGAATCTTCGGCACATCAGACTGGTAGTGCTGCCACCCAGTGTGAGGGCTACAACAATAAAAAAGACTGCGTTAATGATCTAATTTTGCAGCTTATTTTAACTAGTATAGGATTATTAACACAGCATGTTTTGTGTAATTAATTATTAGTAAATAAAACTATATTGACGCATTCCAACCCTCCTTAAGACTTTCACTTTCCCCTCCAACAGATATCCAAAAGCTCTACATACACCAACTTCATCAAACTTGTACTCTAACACAAAAATTTAACAGTAACCTCGTATACTTTTATAACCATTGTATCAACAGATCAGCACATCTCACATTCGTTCCCTTGGGAAGTTATTCTGTCTTAACTAGTGTGGCAGAATTCAGTTTAAATGATAAATGTTGGCTAACATCGATTTCAGCTGACACACTGAAATTGATGGAAAAAATCCATCTGTAAAGGTCAGGTGAGTGCAGCTTTCTCCCCGCACCTTGTGCCTGCAGGGATCAGATGTCGCTAGCCCTGTAGCAGGGCAGGGAGCCCTCTGCAGGAGTGAGTGAATGGGCCTGTGACAGTAGTGCTGCAGAGGGCTCCCTGAACAACCACAGAGCCAGCAACTCCTGACCCCTACAAGCACAAGGAAGGCTGTGGTCCTAGCAGGACAGAGTGGAGACCCCCAGCTAGGACTACATGGAGGAGGAGCCGTAGACTGTGGGGGAGGCTATTCCACTGCTGAAGGGATTCCTACCCAGGCAGGAACTGTTCAGCAGCCAGGTGGCCTGACCCACAGTCGAGGGCTTGTTCTTCTCCTTGCAGCCTGACCGGGGGTCTCCGCTTTGCCAGGTCAGGACCACAGACTCCCACACCTTGTGTCTCAGTGCCTGGGGCCTCACCCACGCAGGGAGCCCCTTATCACCCCACAGTCAATGCCGGGAACCCTTGGCCACCACACTATCAGTGCTGCCCTAACCCCAACCCTACCCCTTCTTAATTTCTCACAACTGTAAAAATAAAAAGTTAAATGTTTTTTAAAAATAAAAATTGGTATTAATCACCAAATTGCAAAGAAATAAAAAAAAATTAGTATTCTGCCAAGGCTAGTCTTAACACTGCCAAGGTCACTGTGACCCACAGATCTTTGTTGCCAACAGACTGGCAGTAGCGTGACCAGATATCCCGATTTTATAGGGACAGTCTCAATTTTTGGGTCTTTTTCTTATATAGGTTCCTATTACTCCCACCCCGTCCCAAATTTTCACATTTGCTATCTGGTCCCCCTAACTGGCAGAGGGCACAGAGGGTTTTACAGGGATCCCCGGGTCAGATATATGCATGATAGTTCACTGGAGGGGGTCATGTGAGGTCACTACTGAGAGCCAGTAGCGCACTAGTTGTCATAATCACTGAGAAATGGATGTACGGATGATACCTATGGAGTTATGTATCTATACTAAAATTTGTATGTTCTTAAGGTCTTGGAGTTATGGCAGGCCACCAGGAGGTGATCTACCTTAGAAATGTTCCTTTCAGACAGGAGGTAGCAGATACTTAACTCCTGATCTGGTCATTTGTGTATGGTATGTCTCATGATGCAGGCCTACTTGCATACTGAGCCAGAGGAGAGGAGGTTGAGAAATCTACAAGATGAAACCAACAACAGGAGGTGTCCTGTTTGTGAATAAAGACAAAGGATGGAACTTGTACATCTTGTGGAGGGAGCAAAGGAACATTCTGGGTCTTTCACCTAGGAGGCAAGCTGACAATGTGTCTCATGAAAGGAGGATCTCAGCCAACCTAGCTGTAAAGCGCTGCAAGGATTTTTGGTGAGCGTTACTCTACGAGACAGGAGAGTATCTAGCTAGTTAAGTCTAGGCCCTAGAATGAGTTATGATTTTCTTTTATCTGCAACCATTTGTTTCCAATACTTTTACTTGCTATTACTTGGATCTCTGTGCTTTCTTACGTAAACTTGTTTCACAGATCTAATTGCTAGGTGTTAAGTGGCCTGGGTATCTGAGATGGAACCATTAAGCTGGGGTGCACGGTTTCTTTGTAAGTAGTGAATCTGTGAATACTGTAAGGGTCCAGTGCACCAGGAGCTGAACACTCCAGGGGGATGCTCTGAGGTCTCGAGGCTTTGAATGTGCCCATTGCTAACCTGCACACCCAGATAACATGGGTATAAATAGTGTAGACAGTGAGGCACTGCTTAGGCAAGTACAGACACAACAGAACACAGCTCTCTATGTGTCCAAGGAGCACCTCCCACATCTACAGTCAGCGATGAGGTGTCCCACTGCTGGAGCCTTTCCATACCGCAGTGAAAGGCTCCAGATGTGGAGAAAGGATCCGCAGCTCACCACTGCTGGAGCGTTCCCCTGCCACAATGAAAGACTCTGGCAGCATGGAGCATTCTACATGCCACCAGTGAGGGCCTAGAGGAGAGTGCTTGTATTGCTCATGGAGCATGGGAGCTGACCTCTGGCAGGCACAAACAAGGCTTCCTCACACTAAGGGCAGGTAATAGCAAGGTGCCCGATAATCCTGAGTACCCACAGGAAGCACAAATCACTGCTAAAGCTTTGCATTAGAATGTGTTACAGTGGTTCTTAAATATTGGAGGATTTGCTACTTGATGACTACTACACCAGGAAGAAAAGTGGAAAGTATTCAGGACCACAGAAATAAGTTTTTCGTTTTCCAGTCTTACAGAAAAGTGACAGACATTGACATTTAAATTCACTACTTTATTTATTTATGTCAGCATCAGACTGAAAAACAATAATGTGTTGGCTTTGAAGAGCAGTCATATGAGTGACTTCAGGGAAAATTAACACACCGCAACCATGAATAAATATCATGTATCTGCCTCAGAAAACTTCAGAATCCAATCACAATCTGGAGTCCTGAAAAAATGAGTGTTTTAATAGATGCTAGGGAATTAAATAGCATATCCACTAGATGTAGGGTCCATGTCTCTCCTGAGCAGGAGAGAAGAAACTTCGCAAGTTTCAGCTCTTAGTTTCTATTCATTCTTTTATCAAAGAGAGCATTGAGGGGACAGAGTTCCCATTGTAAGACTTTGTTTTCAGTTGCTTATAAACTTGGCCATACTAACTATTTGGGTTGAAATTTTCCATGCCAAGTGTCTGTCTTAGGGTGCGGTGGGCTGTTTTGGTTTTTGTGGAAAATTTCAGCCAAAATGGTTTGCCATTTTCAACAAGTCTAGTGAAAAGTACATAATTTTATCCCTGTTATGTTCTGGTGACTTTTTTTTTAAAAACTCTTGTACCCCCACAAGTTGGAGCAGGGTCATGAACCTTGGCAGCCAGATGGCCTATGTGTTACAGATCCCCATCCCCTTGGGAGAACTTTCCCTTTAACTGCAGCTCTGGGCTGCTGGGGCCACTTCCAGACACCCAATTTGCCAGCAGAAAGACACTCTCTCCTGTGCTCTCAGTGCAATCCCTGGTGATACCAAGGCAGCTTGGAGGAAGAACTGGAGGGAGGAACAGATTACAACAAGGAGCTTGGCGGGTGTGGGGAGAAAGGGAAACTGGGACTGGCTAGGCAAGGAGATGGGGAAGGACACAAGTGGGAGAGGGAAGAGACTGAGATGAGATGAGAAGATGGGGGAGATTTGGTCTGGCTGGGCAAAGAGATTGGAACTAAGAACCAGGAGAAGGATAGACAGATGTGAAAAAGAACCAGAGTGCAGGAGAAGAACTGGGATTACTGGACAAGACGACTGGGGCTGGGATGAGAAGTCTGAGCAGTAGAGACTGGGCATGGTTGGGAAGGAGAGTGGGAATGGAACAAAGAGCCAGATGTAGGGAAGACACATGGCAAGGACAGGGTAGGAATGTAACCAAAGATTTCTGAGCCTCACCATTCCTCTGCTGTCAGCAAATATCTCTGAAACCCAGTGGCACGTGTCATCCTCTTGCGGGGAGGTGAGCTATGCAATAATTGATAGCAATAGTAGATTGTATTAGCTCACATGACAGAGGTGGTGTGGTGGATGTAAAGGTTCCAAGTCCGATGGTCCAAATGGGTGTCAATATGACACCACATTCTGAGATTTGTGTTTTCAGTTTGTTTTTTTAAAACCCTAGGAAATTATGCACAAAAAAAGTTAAAAGAACATTAAAGGTGCAGAGTCAGGCACTCAAAATTTTTAAAATGCCAGAATTAAAGTTACAGAGGCATCCTTAGTTCAGTCCCCTGGTGCATATCTATTATGACAATCTTTAATTACATGGTCACATACTATGTTTCCACAGGACACCTGCTTCAGTTAGTTCACAGGATGGACAGTGCTCACTTAATGAGCAGCTATTCAGTATTTAATTTTCTCATCATTGTTCAATGTGCAGCCTCATGCCTTATTTACCAGAAGCTATTCAAAGATTGCTATAGTATTTGAATGCTTCAAAAACATTAATTCATATATTTTCACAAGGCCCTCTAAGTGAGGGAGTGGTATTATCCCCATTTAACAAACAGGAAATTGAGGCAGAGAAAGATTAATGTCAAAAGTATCCACTAATTTTGGGTGTTGAATGTGAGATACCTGGAATCTGATTTTCAGAGTATTTGGCATTATATATAGGGCTCTGTGACTTCTGCAGTGGCCAGTGTGGCTGACCACAGGGCTACTCAAGCAGCTGACTCCAGGGCCAGCCACTCAGGTGGTCCTGGGGACAGTCACACGGGCTGTTGCTGGAGCGGCTGTGCAGTCAGCCACTCAGGCAACCCTGAAGCCAGCTGCAGTTCCAACAGTTTGCCCCGGAGACCACCTGAGCAGTGGCTGGCTGCTATTGCCACTGGCTCTGGCCCCGCTGCCCCCAGCAGTGACTCCTCAGGGTGCTCCCCCAGCAGCAACTTCCTCCCCAAGATGTAGCCAGGGTATTTTTAGTAAAAGTCATGGACAGGTCACAGGCTGTGAATTTTTGCTTCTTGCCCATGACCAGTCCATGACTTTTACTAAAAATACGCGTGATTAAATCATAGCCTTAATTATATATCAGTGTATATGTTCAAAGCACAGCTCCCATTGATTTCAGTTGCAGCTGTGAGTGCTCAGCACTTCTGCAAATCAGAACCTAGGCCAGGTCTACACTACGCGGTAAAATCGATTTTAGATACGCAATTTCAGCTACGAGAATAGCGTAGCTGAAGTCGAATATCTAAAATCGATTTACTCACCCGTCTTCACCACGCGGGATCGATGTCCGCGGCTCGCCATGTCGATTCCGGAACTCCGTTGGTGTTGGTGGAGTTCCGGAATCGATATAAGCGCGCTCAGGGATCGATATATCCCGTCTAGAACAGACGCGATATATCGATCCCCGAGCAATCGATTTTAACACGCCGATACGGCGCATAGTCTAGACGTGCCCCTAGGGTCTCGGGTTCGGCACTCAGAAAATGAGGAATATACCATTAGTGACTGCCTGTAAAAAACATTGTTTAAGTGACTTGCCTAGTATCACAAAGGAACTCTGTAGCAGAGGCAGGGACAGAATCCAGTTATCCAGAGCAGCATTCTGCTGTTTTCACCATGAGCTCATCCTTTCTGTTCCTGAAACCCTCTGCCTCATTCACTATACACCATCCAAATTCCACAACAAATGAAGTAGGGGTCCCATGGACAACAGTCTTCTTCAGTACACCACTCAGATTCATTCCCAGGGCACTATCCATCCTGTGCACTGAATGAGGAAGGGGACCTGTACTGGAAAAATATAGTATGATCATGTAACAAAAGACTATCATAACAAATATGCACAAGGGGACTGAATTAAGGTTGCCTTGGCAATCTTAATTCTGCTATTCCTTAATTTTTGAGCGATTAACTATGTAATCTTAATAATGTTCTTTTAATGTAGCATTTTTGCATATATAATATAAAATGGTCTGGGAAAGATATCATTTTATTATATGGACTTCAAGTTAGACCACCACATCAGCAGCAAAACCTGGCTCTGGTCTTGGCAGAATGCTTGTCTACTTCACTTTTCATAAGCATCATCTTAACAACATTATTGCAAATGGCAGCATGAACTCAGCTCATTTATAAAGCAAAAGTAGTTCAACAAAAGATGCCAAATTAGACAAAACAATTACAAATTCTCACACAATACACCCTAAATTTTGTATACAATGTAAGCAATAAAACCCTTTCACTTAGATATCTGCTGACCAAATAATGCAAACACACAAAACCAAATTCCGGACTCATGTAACAAGGAATAGCTCCACTGAAGTGCCTGTTTACATCAGTCTTAAATTTGCTCAAAGTTTTAAAAAACCAGGATGAGGCATCTTATTTTGTTTCATGCCATTGCTGATTTTTTAATATCCAAAGCAGATCCAGGCAATAGAGTCATTATGGACCAAAACTGTCAACAGTAACTAGAGCTTTTAGCACTTTATATTTCAGATGTATTTGGGAATTCCCAAATTTCAAAGAAGCCATTTGAAGCAATGTGCTTAATAGTCCCTGTTTATGACTATTTGTCACACAATTATACAATGCTGACTGGAATGACAAATATTAACATTGCAGTCAGACCATGCCATGCCTATTAGGCAAGATTCTGAAGAGGCTGAAAACTCTGAAGCCAACTCTTGTTTCTATGAACTTCCTAACAGGAAGGACAGATTTTATTGCTGCTTTCAAACCAGATCATGGACATACATACTGACCATTTTCTGCATAGTGTATTATTTATTTATTTTTGGCATGTTAAAAATGCCTCGCTCTTGGAAATGTTAATACTGTGTTTAGCAATTAAGCATACAATTTGTAAGAGTTGAGTATGTTTACATGAAACTAATCTCACACTTTCACACATTTAGCAAGAATTCAGAAGAGAAATGCTACTTTCTCAAATTCTTCCAGACTGGATAAAAACTAGAAAATACTATTGAGGAAAAAAATTCCAATGGCTAGGGAATGAACTTGATTACTTGGACAGATCTTTCCAATGTTTCTCAGATGAATCTATAAAAAACCCTCTTGCAATCTAGAAAACATTAATGAAACACACTACACTGATAACACTGTGCCTTTAGAACAAACATTTAAGGAACGCCATCAATTTTAGAAAGAACTAAAGTAGTTTAGTATTAGAGGTACTGAGGCCCTCTTCCCCAACCAAATTTCTTTACCTTTCTAATCACATTTTCCTATTTTTTGAAGTGTTTTTATGCTACAATGGGGATAAGAGACCTGCACAAATATGAGGGGAGATTGACTGCCTTTAGTGACTAAACACATATTGCTGTAAAATGCACAATTATTGGTCCTCAAGATTTTTTGAGCTACAGTAATCTTCATTGTTACTTGTAACTAGTAAGTACAAAATTTTCAAACAAAACTGGGATTTGTAAATTGATGGTGTCCTTTTCAATTACTTTAGTAGCTTCCTCCTAAAGGTCAAAATACTATTCAAAAACTATGGTCCTGATTCAGCAGAGTATGTTTCAACACTTTGCTGAATCAGACCCTACCATCCCAGTTCCACAGCCCTATTCAGTCAAAACTCTGTATTCAGTTGAAAAGATTAAACTAAGTTAATAGCATTTTGCCTAAGTAATAACAGCAGCATTGTGCCCTATATGCAAAGGGAGACACTTCACCCACCACTAAATTTCAGCCATCTGAGTCTGAGGCAGCAACAAGGAAGCAAGAATGTATTTTGGCAAAAGTGCTTAGGTAAATCCATGATCTTACAAGAAATGCCACAAGGTCTCATAGGTCCATGTAGAGCTAATGTAATTTCAATTTAAGTTCTCATCTGAAAAGATATACACAGTTACATTACAGGGGACTGATGGTGCAAGTAGAATTCATTTCTTACTAGTATGCTGCACCAGCTAAAGTGGGGGGCACGTGACCTCCCGACATGACTCCTCCAGGCCCTGCCCCCAGCCCAGGGTTCCATGCTCTCTCCCTGCCCCCCATGATCCATCCCACACTACCTGAGGGGGGAGGGGCTCTGTCACCCTCCCACTGCACCAGAGACTTCTGAACCACCAGGTTCTCTGGAACCACAGTGGTAAAAGGAGCAGTCCTGACCCCAGCCCTGTCCTCCTGCTGCTGTACAGACCCCAGACAGGACTCAGGAGACACAGCTGCGTTGAAGGGCTGGAGACAGGTCTGGGAGTGGTACAGCTCCTTCCGTGTCTCTTCCTGTATCTTTCCAGTATGGAGTATGGGCTATAAATATCTTACTAGTACAGCGTGCCGGACTGTACCGCCCTACTTTCACCACTGCATGGGGCTTAGTACTTTGGAATAATAGAAAGATGGCAGAATCCAGACTGATGGCCAAAGGAGTCTGTGTTTAATGTACTATACCATCCTGTCTGGGTAGGATATACTCATTTTGACTCAATAGCCCAGACCTTGCATAATTATTTCTGTTTTGTCCTTTAACATACTGTAAAAAATGTACATACTGTCACAAAAAATAATAAATTTTAAAAGTATGCGCAGACACAAAAAGCACATTTTCAAATAACAATTTTCAGCTACAGCGCTAGAAGTTATGTTTAATATTTTGTGATGTGTTTGAAGCTTTACTCGGGATGTTGATGATGAGAGTTTCCAAAAAATAACCAAGATGAAAGATAAGTGACAAATCCCCTTATATCTATTCACATTCTGAGAAAGCACGCAGTTGAACAACTGATACAAAATAAAGAACAATTTCAAAACCCTCACATTTTAATGAATCCATTCAACTGGGTTTCCTGGCAGCATTGTTTCTTAGCACCGATAAGCAGCATACACTGCACTGTCATAATTCAGTTTTATCACCACCTGTATTGATTTTTTCCTCTACTGTGATTTCCCAAATGTTCAACTAAAAACTAAAAGCATATTTGTTTTTCTAATATAAATAATGATTACATTTCCTTCAGATGCTCCATCCTAGAAGTTACTCTGTAAGCGTGACTAAAGTTTCTAGCTGAAAAATTAAGATGTATACACCCTAGAGCCCCATTGGTAGTCTAACATTTTCAGGTAAAGTTAACCTTGGCTACATCAACAAACTATTTTCTCCACTGTTAAATTTTTTTTTAGATGGTAACCATTAGCTTTTCCAACTAACTTCTGTGTTGCTGTGAATTATTTTTTTTTAAAGCAACAGAGTCCACATAACAAGCTTAATTTGCTGTTGGCAGACAAGTAATCCCCTGGCAAGCAACTAGCTCAGTCGGTATCAGACTCTGCTACTATCTCAAAAAGGTGTAAGTTATGGACTCTAAGCATCATAAACTTGAAAATGAGGCAATGCCACAGTGCTGTATACTCCCAATCCTAGATCAAACATATTGTTAGACTGGAAAGTGTTAATGGCTATCATCAAGCAAATCTTTGATTATTAGTCAATCACAAAGCTGGTTAAAGTCAATGGGTGTGCAAAGCATGCTTCATTCAGGTTAAATGGAAGGAGCAATTAAGCCCCTTTTACATAGTGGTAGCTGAAAAAGTACAAGCCACCACCCAAGGTACTGGGCTATCTGGCAAGATTTGTGCAGCGATTCATAGATAAAACTAGAAGGGGACACTGATCATCTAGTCTTGTCTCCTGCATAACACAGGCCATAGGACTTCCCTGAATTAATTCCTGTTTGAACTAGATCATGTCCTCTAGAAAAACTTGATTTAAAAATGGCCAGTGATAGAGAATCCACCATAATCCTTGGTAAATTGTGGTAAGAGCAAGACCCAACACAAGAAGGCTTTCCCTGGGACTGACTGCAAATGCAGGGGTTACGGAATGGTTAAGCAAGCTGTGCATGTGAGGCAGAAAGCAGAGAAAGTCAGGACACTGGCAGAGAAGTGAGCTGTGAGAATGGTCCTGAGAAGGAAAATAGAGACAGCGTCCTGGAGCACAGAACTCACTGGAGATGCAAGTTTGGAAGCTGGGAACAAGAAAATGGTATGCCGTTTGTTTCTATGGTATTAAGGGAAATGAGACTCTAGGTACATTCTTTGTAAATAAACAAGATTGCACCACAGAAAATACCTGACTATCATCATTTTCTTCTCATAATGGAAACAACCTGGCAAAGCCATGAATATTGGCTAACTGTTGGAGCCAAAGAGGCAACAGTATTAAACAAAACCAGACTAACCCCAATTCTTGAAACTTCCTACTTGTAGGTGGGCAACACTCACCTTCAACTTGATCCATTACCATATATCTTTTATCTTAGTTAATTATCCATCAGAAAGTCCTGTCAATGTGGCAGTGCTCTTATCCAATGGAAAAATACGAATTATTTTTGTAAGAGTCTATGGTACATTAACTCCCACGGCATTTAGATGCCACCATGATAGGTGCTTTTTTTATAGATTGCTGTAAGTCCTGAGATGCTAGATCTATCGAGTTCATTTCTTTTTTTGTAGTTAGAATTGGTAGACAAAGGTAAGTGCATCTAGCAAGATTTGTCCTTTACAAACCTAATAAAAGTAATATAAAGTCATGCTTTTCACTCAGTATATGCATGAGCATCCTGAACAGTTGTCAAGAATGAGCTAAAAAAAAAAAAAAAAGGAAAGAATTTTTTAAAAAATCCAAATACATACCAATTCATGAGATGCTTGAGTGTTAAGGAAACCAGCAGTGGAAATTCAGGAGGCTCTGACAATAATTTTCACTACATGAGTGTAAGGAAATATAACTAGAAAAAGACAGACATTGCACATATCAAAAGAATGGTAGAAAGGAAAAAAACAAAAGAACAAAACAAAAAAGAAAAAGAAGCTGCCATTCAATTAGTCTGCTGTCCATTCTGGGTAAAATAGATCAATATGGAGTCACTAAAGGATGGGGAAGAACAGATCTATTGCTGCAGTGCTCCTTGCAGAAGTCACTTCTGACAATTTGTATTGGAGTCTTTGACCTTCCACAGCCCATTACTTTGTTTCTTGATGGCTAATCCTTATCTCCGAGAGCAACCTAAAATGCCCAAGAAACAAGCTTCATAGAAACCACTGTTTCAGCTTCAATCAGATGCTGCCAAAGAAAATGCCTCTCAAGTCAAGGCCTTATAATACCATAACCTAGGTGGAAGAGTAAATGTGTCTTTACAAAAACTCCACTAAGATTGTAGAACGGAGCTTGGCAACCTTTCAGAAGTGGTGTGCCGAGTCATCATTTATTCACTCTAATTTAAGGTTTCGCATGCCAGTAATACATTTTAATGTCTTTAGAAGGTCTCTTTCTATAAGTCTCTGATATATAACTAAACTATTGTAAGTAAAGTAAATAAGATTTTTTAAATGTTTAAGAAGCTTCATTTAAAATTAAATTAAAATGCAGAGTCTCCCGGACCAGTGGCCAGGACTCGGGCAGTGTGAGTGCCACTGAAAATCAGCTCGTATGCCGCCATTGGCATGCATGCTATAGGTTGCCTACCCCCGTTGAAGAAGGAAAAAACTGATGACATGAACACTAGAATGTTTACAAGAATTTATTTCAGCCATTATACACACAACTATATGAAAACCATTTAGATAGCAAAGTCAAGCACTCAGAAGTTAGGAAATGCCAGAATTAAGGTTGCCTCTACAGCTTCAATTCAGCCCCTATCTGTACGTGCATTGTTATACAGTCTAATTATATGATCACATACTATTTTTTTTTTCACAGGACCCTACCCTCATTCAATAGGGCAGTCCCACAGAAATTAGTGATAAAATAGCTGGCCTGGAACTTTACACAAAGGGGCATGATGATTATTATTAGTGAGTTAATTAAAAAAAAAATCTTGAGAAGAATGAGTTGCAAGTTAGCTGCCTATTCCCATAGCAAGTACATAAGTTCTCATTGATAGGATCAGGGCCGGCGCCAGGATTTCTGACGCCCTAGGCGCCGGGACATTTCGCCGCCCCCCGTGCGGGTCTCGTGGCTCCCTGACCCCGGGGGGGGCCGCCGGGCCGCCCGGGCGTCTCCCTGACCCGGGAGCGCCGCCCCGGCCGCCGGACCGCCGCGGCGCTCCCTGACCAGGAGCGCCCCGGGCCGCCGGACCGCCGCGGCGGCTCCCTGAGCCGGGAGCGCCCGCGGCCGCCGGACCGCCGGCGCGCGGCTCCTGAGCCGGAGGACGCCTGGGTTGCCGGGCCGCCGCGGCGGCTCCTGACCCAGGGACGCCCTGGGTTGCCGGGCCGTGCGGTGGCTTCCTGACCCAGGGGCGCCTAAGCTGCCGGCTGCACGCTGACCCCGGGGGCGCCCTAAGCTGCCGGGCTGCAGGCAGCTGCTGCTGCCGGCAGCTCAGACTACGCAGCGGCCACTGCAACCATTTAAAAAATTTGGGGGGGTCGCCGCTTTTTGGCACCCCCAAATCTTGGCGCTCTAGGCAACCGCCTAGTTCGCCTAAATGGTTGCACCTGCCCTGGATAGGATCATACCCTTTTAGTGCCTGCAGTTCTCCATTACAGATCCTACATTTTGTGAGGGACGCAAGGTGCAGAAAACATACAGTAATGATAACCCAGAAAAGACCTGACCTAACAGTGGGCATGCATAGGGTGCATCTGTCAAAATAACAGAATTTCAATAAATTAAGCAGCAAAATCTGAAGTGTGGAATGCAAGAGAAGCAAGAAAGACCAACTTCCTGCCTGCAGGTTCTCTGCAGACTGCTCCAACCCACAGGCAGCCAATCTCAGTCCCTCCTATAGGTAAGGCTAACTATCCAGTCCTTCTAAAAGGGAGCCTGCTCACAGGCTATATGCATCCCATGGGGAATGGAATATGTTCTCCCAAACCCTCAACTCCAGAAACATGTCCTGGCTAGAATGGCCTAAATGTCATATTATGCAACAATAGAGACAGTCAATTGTTCACATAAAAGCATTTTTCATTGAGAAATGTCCTTTTAAAACAAACCTCAAAGATGTTCAAGGAATAAATCTAAAAAAGAAATCAATTATTGTTTTCTAACATTTGACAGAGATTCTGAGTGAAAAGTTTTGCTTGCTAATTGTGTGTGCGCGCACATGTGTGTTCAGTAGTCATCATTTCTCATGTGGGCTACAGGAGGAGCTTTTTCATTTATTTGTTAATTTTTCTATATTTACTGAATTTGGGGGTTATTTCTACCTTGGTTTTTGTCAGGTTTGATTTGTCAGCTTAATGACACAATGGGAGTTTTCCAAACCAAAAATCTTCATAACTGAAAAATATAATTTTTTAAAAAAAATTGATGAAATTGTAACAGAAAATTTCAAAAACTAACGAAAATACTTTTGCATGTTTTTGACTGGTCTCAATCAGTAGGTCTGCTCTGTATATACTCACACACTGAGTCTTATCTGCTGACTTCAGAGCACAAAAATAAGCTTTTACTACTTTTTATTCCCATTAGCACTACAGAACAGCTATGGGAGAGAGAGATCTGGATTCTTTTCTTACATGTGCAGAGTTGCTAATAAATTCTAGCTGAAGGCCCCAATTTTGCCTCCATTTATAAACTTGTGAAGATGTTAATATGTGTATAGTTGCTCCCCAGTTCCCAAATATGTGGTATTTCCCCACAATGCACTTTAATCGCAGCAGATTACTGGTTGCTAAAATAAATAATAAGACTCTTGTACTACCATGTGCGAAGGTAATGTTTCCTGTTATCAGGCACAGATTACTCACTTTGTACTGTATGTTACGTAACACTTTCAAGATTATTTTGAACTAACATTTAATTGATGCAGTATCTGTGAAAGTATTTGTAAAATCCTAATAAACAGTATGAGATACTCAGGGCCAGATCTCACAGGCCTGAAGCAAGCAAATGTTTCGTTGCAAAAAGAGTAGGGTATCAGTTCCTCTACCACATGGATTCCATTATGATTAAGATTTGAGAAGCATGCATGTATCCAACGCTATATGTTCATTAAAAATAGGCTCTGCCAAACAAATCTAACAGCTTTGGTGTAATTATTGGTTTACTAGACCAAAGGAATGCAGTGAATACATATTTGTATTTCTCTAAAGCATTTTCTTTAGTGCCACATAGCCAAAGGAATTATATAATAACCAAATAGATTTTTTTTTAAAAGCTACACATAGATTAGATATGGTTTGACAAACAAAGAGCAGAGAGCAATTATCAATGGTAAAGCTGCCAAACGGGAACCATATAACATGGAGTTAGTAGTGGAACTGTAAGCACTGTTGTACCAGGGAGGAAGAAAAATCTTCATAACCCAATTCAGTCTCCAATATAAAATGGAAGTTCACATCAACCATACTTCAGATGATGCTTTCTGCATCTGATGGTCATTAAGATGATCTTCCAGCAGTGACAGTTTCTTAAGGGAGTCAGTTAAGAAATACACCTGTTTGGCCTCCTCAGGCTCCTTTCATGAACTACCCAATCTTCTTCCTCCTGAGTTTATATCTCTACCACCCTCTGGGAATGCAACTGCCTGCTGAAAGTTACCCTCCCTGGGTATATCAGCGGTGGGATTCTGAAGGGAAGCTGCTGACAGACTTAACTGTCCAGCAGCTGTGAGGCTTCTGTCTGTACTTTTTGTTTGTTTACCTCTTGGCTTTTCAAGGCCTAATGCAGGATCCTTGTTTATATCTTCAGTGACCCCACACAGGAGAACAGATTAAAAAACCTGTGCTAAAAAATGTAACTCATACACCTCTGAAGAAAGAAAAACCGATCCCAACTGCGTGACATCTTCAGTATCTGGATGGCAGAGAGTTTGACAAAAACTAACAACATAGGGCTAACAACATATAAGAAAACTAAACGTAAGCTAGCTAGAAGGCTTAACTATTATAGCACAAGGTCCTCAATACCATCTTCATTTAACAAAGTTCAATACTATGGATAGGGGGACACCATGTTACAAAAACTCCATAGGTGGACAAATGGATAGACAAAACACAGCTTCCACCACATAGGGACCCATTCCTATGTTCTCACATGCAGCTCTGCACTGGGGTTGTGGACAACACTAGTCAATGGGGGGAAGGGGACTAGTGGTTTGGTCAACATTTCCTACAGTAAAGGATGTAGGCACAAGCAGGAGGGATATTTGGCATCTGAGTCCCCCTGTTGTGTGGTACAGAGTATTGAGGGGAGGGTCAGATAAGGTACTCCACCCTCTTGAAAGATGGGAGAATGGGCCACTTTCAAAGAGCTGAAAGGGAAGCAGATTAGCTTGGTGCCACTGAAGAAACTGATAGGAAAGGGGGTTACACTTTGCTGAGAGTCAGACTTCCTCCAATCAGAACAATTCAAAAGGTAAATAGAGGGTAAATGAGAGAAAAGGGGCTATGGCGGAGTGGTTGTTGCGAGGTTATCTCTGAGGTGGAAAATGAATGGGTTTTTTCCTCTTCCCTCCTCCATCCACACTGAACACCATTCAGAGCAGCATTCACTGTCAGTGCCTCTTCATAAGTTCTGCAGTGCAGATGCATAAACTCATGTTATGCAGAAACACACTCAGGAACAATTTTAGTTAACATGTTTGGTACTGGAATGTGGGCAGAGCTCAGCGGAGATATAATTATAGTCTAGAAACAGGAGACTCAGGGGCACATGACTGCAGTCTAAAAATCCTTAAGGGTAACAATATAAATTAAGGAAAGGAATTCTTCAGCCTCAGAAGATGGCAGGAGAAAGAACAATATCCTAACACTGAAGGAAAAGGTTTAGGCTAGATAACAGGAAAAGTACTTAAGAATAACTATGCAGTGGAACAGGCTACCAAGCATCCAAGGCATCATCACTGCAGATATTTAACCAGGGGAAGTACAGCCATTAGTGGAAATAATAGAGCAAACGTACAAAATATACACAAGACCAGATAGTCAGTGATCTTGTATGTCCTGCTATGTATGGGTTTAATCCTGATTCTACTGACATTCAAGGAAAAATATTCATTGACTTCAGTAGAAGTAAAAATCAGATCTTATAAACTTTATGTTTCAATGAGCAGCTAGAAGGAAGAGCAAGTGTTTGAAGTTACAGGTTGGAAACTGAAGATCTAGTTCCACTAATACATGGTCCTTCATGCCTACATTAATATCCAATATCTCACCAAGCAGTAAACAAAAACAGCAACCAGAACCTCATCCAGTAGGCTGCTTTGTTTTGTGAAAAGACAACCCAATTACAAATATCTTTGTTTTGTAAATGCATCCCACGCTGATATATACTTTCATTTCTATGGAATATTAAACATTTTTGTTCTATTTAGCAAGAAAAAAACAGCAAAATTCTCTATATTAAGCTAAAGAATCTTCAGTATAAGAGGATGACATGTATTCTAATAAATAAAAATGTATTATAGGAGTGTGTGCCATTAATTGCCTCTCAAAGAGCAAACTTCAGTAGATCCACATTAAGAGCACTAACTCAATTATTAGGTAGTTAATGTAAGGTAGAGTGAAATAAATGCTTGAATGATCATCAATATTTGCTCAAAGTGATATAAGTATGTAGCACTGCATGTTACATTTATTTGACAAGCTTGTTCTTCAATAAAGAGATAAATTATTCAGTGATAATAGGCAAGGAAACTTATATCTCACTAAAGTACTGTATATATATTACCTCTAGATAAAATGATTGAATCTAGAAACAGCGTTTTTCCCTTCTTTAGTCACTTATCAAAGTCTAAACCTTGAACTCTATTGTGAATAAAAAAAGTTCCTTTTAGATACAAGCCTTTTGTTTAAAGCCTATTATATTGTATATTATACATTAACTTTCTTTATAAAACTGGCATATCCTCAGCAGTGAGGAAGGATGGCAGGTAGAACAAAGTGAAAAAAAAATGTTCAATTGCCAGTCTGAACAAGCACCACATTCTCCCTTTCACTGAAAGAAGGCACCTCGTTTCATAGAACTATTGAAGTTTCTTTCTTGTTATTCTCTTGGGAGTTGGAGGACAGGATTTTGCTCCTAACATTTTGACATTCTAAACTAGATGAAGTCCAGAGATCTTCCCATAGCAGCATAGTTCCTCCAGTGAGCTTGTTATGGGCTTAAGCAAAGACTAGGAAATGCAGGAAGGTTTTATAGTAAAAATGACAGAAAGGAGAAAGGTTCCTCAGGAATGTCCTGTGAGTATTCTGGTGATCAATTTGGCATCTATAGAAGATAGGAAATTCCCTGGTAGATGGCAGTTTCCATTGTGAATCAGGTTTCGGGGCTTTCTGGAAAATGTGTTCAAAGCCTTGAAAACTAGGACATTGTGAGAACTACAGTCTCTTTTGGGAACATTCAAAGATATTTAGAAAAAACCTGAAAGTTTCTTCTTCTGAGGCAGAGATTTTCTTCAGTAGGTGGAAGTGGTAGGTGCACTAAGTAACTGTTTGACTGAGGAATTGCCACTTCCACAACCTGAGCCACAGATGTCTTCTGAGTACTATGTTTGCGCCATAGGGTCTAGAAACAAACCAAAAAGTAAGTGCTTACCCGAAACAAGAGGTACAACACCAGATATTTTCTGCAAGATGGATCCGAGCTTTCATTTTCAGCGATAAAGGAATACAGTTATGTAACAGGATCATTTGTCCATGATGAGAAATCCCTGCAAAGATTTTAGATGGCTAGAGAAAACATCTCAATGTTTCATTTTAAGAAACACTTTGCTGTAAGCAAAAGTCTCCAGACTCCCTCTCACGAGAAAGACAACAGCAGCACTGATCTTAGGAAGGAGAGAGAGAGTTCAATTTGCTTTTCTTTACTGAGCAGATCTTTTGGATTTTTCTACTGAGTCTTCTGGCCTTATCCAGTCATTTCATCTCAGTGAAGATTGCCGCACAAGGGGATGAACATAAAGGAATCTAAAAGCTCCCCTTTTGAACCTGAGGGGAAATGCTTTCTAGTTTTGCTGTCTAACTTGATTTTCATATTGTCTTTCTTTTCTCTGGATTTCTTTGCCTCAGGCTGAATGTTCAGCGTGCTAATAACCTATAACATGGTCTTGGAAGATTCAGAAGAAAAACAACCTACCATGTACCTCATGCTACGAGCCCTCGAGTTCAGAGTCAGAAAGTTTCCCTTCCTCAAAAAGGAAAGAAGCACTGCTGTTGGATAGGGAACTCATTGTCTGGTGCTTTGTCTTCTTCTAATTCTTTTAAAAGATTGATTGAAGAACTTCACCACAAATCTTTGTTCTTTCTTCCTTTTTAATCTTTGAGACCTTTAGAACCTTCAACATCAGTTGAAGGAGGAGAAAGATTTGTATCAATCCTCCTCTTAAATTTTATTTGATTTATTTTCCTTTGTTAAGAGAGAGCAGGAAAAGACTGTCCAAATCAAAGAAATGTTCTTTCCATGCACTTGTTCATCCAACTTGCTGAGGAAAATGTTTTCTGAGAATCAGAGGTGGACTAGTGATTTACATTAGAATGTAAAATGGTGATCATCATCCTGATAAGGTATGTTCAAATCTAGCTAGTTTGTGTGCTGGAGCCATGAAGCTGCAGCAGCAGGCACTTCACTGTGTCTAGCTTCACAAGTAATCACCCAGGGTTATGGGCAGGCTGGTGCAAATTAGATTAAAGATAGCTCTGGTGTGTCTACATGAGTTACAATCACATTCCGTGATTGCTGTCTAGACATGCCCTTCAGGAGCATAAAAAAATATTCAAAACCACAATAAGATTGTCAGATGTAGGTCAGATAGAGAAAGCCCAACCTGCCTAATAGAGTTCTGATATAAGAGTTGTGGAGGTGGAAGATGGAAAAACTGTACATTCTCTCTACGTGACATGGGGGTCAGAGACTTCTGGTCTCAAGCTACTACTAGGAAAATTTAAGTGCAGGAAAGAGTATTCCAATGAGCCAGTTACACACACAGACACACTCAAGACAGCACCAGTTTAACATTAGGAGAACAAAGTGCTGCAGAACACTTCTCCAGCTAAACAACAAAAGCAAGAGGTGGAGCTTTCTTCTCCCCTGCCTATTCATTTCAATGAGGTGCAAGACCTACTGTCTCACTAAACACTAAGCAGGGCAATTTTTACCTCTTGAAATTAAATACAAAAACTATGTTAATGGCACCTTAAGATAACAGCTATACACTCATGCATAATATGAACAGGCAATTTATGAGGATATTTGAGAGTCTACCTTAGAAGCTTGCATAGTGACAGATTTCAGAGTGGTAGCCATGTTAGTCTGTATCAGACAAAATAACGAGGAGTCCTTGTGATATCGTAGAGACTAACACATTTATTTGGGCATAAGCTTTCACGGGCTAGAACCCACTTCATCAGATGCATGGACTGGAAAATATGGAGCAGGTATAAATACATGAACATATGTGAGTTGCCTTACCAAGTGTAAGGTCATTTTAATGAGACAATTCAATTAACAGCAGGATACCAAGGGAGGAAAAATAACTTTTGAAGTGGTATTGAGAGTTGCCCTTTTCAAAGAGTTGACATGAAGGTGTGAGTAACAGTAGGGGGAAATTAGGTTTAGATTGTGTAATGACCCAACTAGTCCAAGTCTTTATTCAGGCCTAATCTGATGGCGTCCAGTTTGCAAATTAATTCCAGTTCTGCAGTTTCATGTTGGAGTACGTTTTTGATTAAGTGGGTTGTAGCCCACGAAAGCTTATGCTCAAATAAATTTGTTAGTCTCTAACGTTCCACAAGTACTCCTCTAAGGACTATGAGAGACTTAGCTTTTAATTTTTTTATTTATTTAAATTTATGACCATTGTTGCATTAACTTTTTTCTTCATTTAATATGCACTACGGGGGAGATTTTCAAAGGCACAAATGGGATTCCCCTTTCTGGCCTCTGAAAACTTTTATATAGAAGCATTACCTACAGGCTAATATAGGCAATGATTTGAAACGTGGTTTGGTTGACTGCCCCTAAGGACCAGAGACTGATACTTTTACCTTACCTGAGTGGTAAGCAAGTTTTACTGAAGAACAGTTAGGCTTATACCATTATAAATTGCAGCTGCACTCACTATTCCAAGTAGCTATGCTAGTTTTCTCATGGATATGTCTAGTCACATTGGCAAGTTTATAGACTAAGATGCTAACAGAAGTATTGGAGCATAAGTTTTCGTGGGTGAATACCCACTTAGTCTGTTAGTCTATAAGGTGCCACAGGACTCTGTCCAGACTAACACGGCTACTCCTCTGATATTTGGTAAGTTTGAAACAAAAAAGTCTGTCTGACATTCTGAGAAGTCCTACTTTTACTCTTCTAGTTTCCAGCACAATGAATGCTGAAGAAAAGGAAGGAGCATCATATAGTTAGGGCCCTACCAAATTCACAATCCATTTTGGTCAATTTCACAGTCATAGGATTTTAAAAATAATAAATTTCATTATTTCAGCTAGTTAAATCTGAAATTTCACAATGTTGTAATTGTAGGGGTTCTGACCCAAAAAGGGGTCTCAAGGTTATTGGCGGGGGGGAGCTATGGTATTGTTACCCTTACTTCTGCACTGCTGCTGGTGGTGGTGCTGCCTTCAGAGCTGAGCATCTGGAGAGCGGTGGCAGCTGGCAGAAGTAAGGGTGGCATGGTAAGGTATTACCACCCTGCTTCTGCGCTACTGACGGCAGACCTTGGCCCTCAGTCAGCAGCCGCCAGTCTCTGGTCGCCCAGCTCTGAAGGCCACACAGAAGTGGCAATACTGTAACCACCCTAAAATAAGCTTGCAACCCCTCCCTGAAACTCTCTTTTGGGTTAGGACCCCCAATTTGAGAAACTGTCTCCCCCGTGAAATCTGTTTAATATAGGGTAAAAGTACACAAAGGACCAGATTTCACAGGGGGAGACCAGATTTAACATTCCGTGATACATTTTTCATAGCCATGAATTTGGTAGGGCCCTACATATAGTGTTGTTACAACCTTGGATCAGTAACCCCTTGTGGATGCTCACTAGGTTGCTGTAATAGACCCAAAACTTAGATCCTATTTCCTTCCAGGCTAGTGAGGTCTGGACAGATTATAGACTCATAGACTCGTAGGTCAGAAGGGACCAATATGATCATTGAGTCTGACCTCCTGCACAAAGCAGGCCACAGAACCCTACCCATCCACTTTTATAACAACCCCTAACCCAAGACTGAGTTACTGAAGTCCTCAAAATTGTGGTTTGAAGACCTCAAGCTGCAGAGAATCCACCTTCTACTCCATGCCCTGAGCAAGTTCTTGCAGCTGGGCTGGAGTTGATCACTCCTCAAGCTCTGGGCTTCTCAGCAGAGTCCCGAGATCCAGATCCTCTATTTAGCACCCTTTGTTGAGATATGGGAACTCTGCATTCCAGCTGTCTAGACCCTGAAGGAAATCTTGGCTCTCCCAAGCCTCCCCGTAGCAATTGCATGCTCCCAAAAGTTCCAAAGCCACGAACTCTCAGGATTACTGTTTCACCCTTTGGAGACTACATGACAGTTAAAGCAAAGAACACCCAGACCTCGCAAAGGAATTTCTAGACCAAATCAGATTTTATTCATAGACAAAGCACAAGAGATACACAGATCTCTGGGGGAAAAAAATCCTGCATGAAAAACTCTCCCTAAATGCTCTCTGAGCCTTTTGGGTTTGGTCAGTCCTTTCAGAGTCCCAAGAGCTGCCGTCTCCTCCTGCCCAGTGAGAGAGAGCCCTTGCTAAGAACAGCTCCTCAGTGGTTTCATATCCTTTGTAAGAGATTTGTTTTTTGGTTACAGCTCACCTGAAGAGTAGACTGGGAAAAGTGGTTCCCCTGGGCTTATTCTAGGTTGCTTCCATCTGAATGGAAGACCATCCAGGTTAATCATGACTGACTACGTTCCATTGCTAACCCTCTAATAGTAGGCACATAGAGTGGCTGCTAACACCTGAATATCCCCGTCCAAGATGTAATAGTGAAGGCACAGTGCAATTTACAATCAAGATGGTGTTTATAAAACAAAATGGAGTACACAGACAGATGTATATGGCCACGTTAATCTGTCACAAGCACCAATAATAATTATACTCAGCACTTATGGTTATGGGATATGAAAGTATGCTTAAGTATTTTCCTATTTTACAAACAGGGAAACAGATTAAGTAAGTGACTTACTCCAGGCTCCACAGTGACTCAGTTGCAAAACCAGAAACAGAACTTCCGAATGTCTGGCTTTAATTCTGATTATCCTTCTAGTCTACACTAGAAAATTAGGTCGAATTTATAGAAATCGATCTTTAGAAAGCAATTTTATACAGTTGATCGTGTACGTCTCAGTAAGCACAGTAGGTTGGTGGAATGCGTCCTCAATACTGTTGCTAGCATTGACTCACAAAGTGATGCACTGTGGGTAGCTATCCTACAGTCCCTGCTGCCCATTGGAATTCTGGGTTAAGTTTCCAATGCCTGATGGGGCAAAAACATTGACGACATGTACCCTAAACGACCTGCGACAGTCTTCCCTCACTCTCTCTCTCCCTCCTTGAAACAGCAGACAATCATTTCGCACCTTTTTTCCTGGGTTACCTTGGAGCTTGGAGCCTGCTCACCTCACCGCTGCTGTTCTGAGCATTGTAAACACCTCGCACATTATCCTGCGGTATGTGCAGAAATTGGCTATGAAACGCCAGCACGAGGACAGTTGTGAGGAGGACATGGACACAGATGTTCCTGAAACCACGGGATGTTGCAATTGGGTCTGCATGGCGGCAGTGGGGCAGGTTGATACAGTGGAATGCCAATTCTGGGCCTGGCAAACCAGCACAGATTGGTGGGACTGCATAGTGTTGCAGGTATGGGATGATTCCCAGTGGCTGCGCAACTTTCGCATGCGTAAGGTCACATTCATGGAATTGTGTGAGTTACCTTCCCCTGCCCTGAAGCACAGGAATACCAAGATGAGACTTGCCCTGACAGTTGAGAAGTGAGTGGCAATAGCTGTGGAAGCTTGCAATGCCTGACTGCTACCAATCAGTTGGGAATCAATTTGGAGTGGGCAAATCTACCATGGGGGCTGCTGTGACCCAAGTAGCCAAGGCAATCACTAACCTTCACTAGCAAGGGTAGTGACTCTGGGAAATGTGCAGGTCAAAGTGGATGGCTTTGCTGCAATGGGGTTCCCTAACTGTGGTAGGATGATAGACGGAACGCATATCCTTATCTTGGCACCGGATCACCTTGCCAACCAGTACGTAAACTGCGAGGTGTACTTCTCAATGGTGCTGCAAGCACTGGTGGATCACAAGGGATGTTTCACCGAAATCAACGTGGGATGGTCGGGAAAGGTGCAGGACGCTTGCATCTTTATGAGCTACGGGCTCTTTGAACAGCCGCAAGAAGGGACTTACTTCCCAGACCAGAAAATTACTGTTGGGGATGTTGAAATGCCAAGAGTTAAGCTTGGGGGCTAGCCTACCCCTTGCTCCTATGGCTCATGAAGCCATACACAGACAGCCTGGACAGTAGTAAGGAGCAGTTCAACTATAGGCTGAGCAAGTGCAGAATGGTGGTAGAACGTGCCTTTGGATGTTTAAAAGCTCGCTGGCACTGTTTGCTGACTAGGTTAGGCCTCAGCGCAAACAATATTCCCATTGTTATTGCTGCTTGCTGTGTGCTCCATATTATCTGTGAGAGTAAGGGGGAGATGTTTATGGAGGGGTGGGAGGTTGAGGCAAATCGCCTGGCTGCCAGTTTTGAACAGCCAGACACCAGGGCAATTAGAAAAGCACAGCTAGGCACGCTGCGCATCAGAGAGACTTTGAAAACCAGTTTCATGACTGGCCAGGCTACAGTGTGACAGCTGTGTGTGTTTCTCCTGGATGCATTGTTGATTTTAATTCCCTGTAAGCCAATCCCGCTCCCACCTTCAATCACAGCTGGCAAAGGAAATAAAGTCACTATTGTTTTGAAACCATACATTCTTTATTTATTACTTTAAAATAGGGAGATGACTGACAAGGTATCCCAGGTGGGGTTGGGGAGGAGGGAAGGACAAGGCCACATTACTTATTGTAACCACACTACAAATCAAAATTGTTTGAATGACAGCCTTCTGTTGCTTGGGCCATCGTCTGGATTGGAGTGGCTGAGTGCCCAGAACCTGCCCCTACCCCACTCCGTCCACATCTTGGGCATCTGGGTGGGGAGAATATGGAACTTGGAGAGGAGGGCAGGCGGGTTATACAATGGATGCAGCAGCAGCAGTCTGTGCTCTTGTTGCCCTTCCTGCAGCTCCACCAGATGCCTGATCATGTCCGTTTGCTCCCCTATTAGCCTCGGCATCTGCTCCTGCATGCTCTGATCATGCTCATTAAATGTTTTCCTAGCCTCTGTCACCAAATGCCTCCATGCATTCAGCTGTGCCCTATCAGTGAGGGAGGACTGCATGAGCTCTGAAAACACGTAATTGTAAGTGCATTTTTTTCCCCTTCTAATCTGTGATAACCTCAGGGATGGAGATGATACAGGGAGCAGAGAAGCATTTGCACCTGAAGGGGGGATAAAAAAGGAGAGTACAATTTAAGAAGATACATTTCTGAGAACAAAAGGGAGACTCTTTCACAGTGAGTCAAGCAATTCACAGCCGACTGCACATGTGCTTTAGGTACAAGGTCGTATTTTGCTTTTAATATTGAGCACCTGCTAGTATGGTCACACATCACACACAGCTGGGCAACAGAATTCGGTTTCCAGGCAGCCATGGCAAGCCAAAGCGTACACGGGGTTGGCTTCTTCCGCCTTCATAACATGTGAGAATGGTTTCAAACTGCAGTGCCCTCCTTTCCCATAGCAAGCAATGCTGGTTGGGTTTGTCATTTAAAAGGAGGGGGCTGCGGTTTGGGGATGGATGTGCAGCACACCCCTTCCCCCACCGCGTGGCTATTCTCAGAAATGATCCCTTTTGGCCAAGCGCAAACAGCCCAGCATGAACGGGATCCTTTTACTGTTCCCTTAGAGAAATTCCCCTATTTCAACCAGGTGACCATGAATGATATCATTCTCCTGAGGTTGACACAGAAAGATAAAGACCGAATGTTTCATGAATGCGACCAAAACCCAGGACCATCTGCTGCCATGCTTTGTGCTGCAATGATTCCAGACTACTTGCTACTGGCTTGGCGTAGTAAAATGTCCTACTGTGGAGGATGAAATAAGGCAGCCCTCCCCAGAAACCTTCTTCAAAGTCTTTCAGAGACCTCCAGGAAAGCTTCATGGAGATGACCCTGGAGGATTCCCGCTCCATCCTCAGACACGTTAACAGACTTTTCCAGTAGCTGTACTGGCTGCGAATGCATCCCAAGTCCTCAGGGCAAATTAAATATTAAACAAAATTGCTTTTAACTCCTGTAGTGTAGTTACAAATGTGCACTCACCAGAGGTGCCGTCTCCGCCTTCAGGATCCAGGAACCTGACTTGGGAGGGTATTGGCTCCAGGGTGATGAAAAGGTCCTGGCTGCCAGGGAGAATGGATTCTCTGCTTGCCTGCTATGCATTTTCCTCCTCCTCCCCTTCCACAAAATCCTCCTCCAAGTTGTGTGAGACTACCCTCTTGCAGGTGTTCATGGACAATGGTGGGGTAGTGGTAGGGTCCCCTCCTAGAATGGCATGCAGCTGATCATAGAAGCAGTATGTATGGGGCTCTGACCTAGAGTGACCATTTGCCTCCTTTGTCTTAGCTCCTTAACTTTCACGCACACTGCTGTGTGACCCTGGTGTAGCCTCTCTCCATCATGCCCTGTGCAATTTTGGCATATATATTAGCATTTCTTGTTTTTGATCAGAGTTCTGCCCATACAGCAATCAAATCCAGCGTCTCCCGTTCAGTCCATGCTGGAGCTCGTTTGCGATTCTGGGACTGTATGGTCACCTGTGCTGCTGAGCTCGCCATGCTGACCAAACAGGAAATGAAATTCAAAAGCTCCTGGGGCTTTTCCTGTGTACCTGGTTAATGCATCGGAGTTGAAAGTGCTATCCAGAGCAGTCACATTGGAGCAATCTGGGATAGCTCCTGGAGGCCAATACCGTCTAATTGCACTACGCTGTGTCTGCACTACCCCAAATTCAAACCAAGAAGGTTGATTTTAGCGCTACTCCCCTCGCTGCGGAGGAGTACAGCTGTTGATTTTAAGAGACCTTTAGGTTCACGGAATGGGGTTGGCTGTGTAGCCGCATTGCTTCTAAAATAGACCTAATGCAGCTAAGTTCGGCCTAACCTTGTAGTGTACAACAGGGCTTAAATATATAGTCATTGAACCTGTGCAGAACGGATGTAAGCTGGTACCAAACCAGAATGGTAGCATTTTTACACCAGCTTTACAGAGCTGCAAATGTCTACTCAAGGTGCAAGGCAGCGAAGAATCAGGCCTATCGCACCTGCATTTATCCCCAGGTCACCTACTCCAAACAGTCTTTTAACTTGGCCAGGATCTCCTTTGTCATCTCCTTACTTATGGGTGTACCACTTCATGCCACGCAAACATGACACCCACATATTGGTGTGACAAAGGTGATGACACTAGTCACTAAAAGGCACACATACTGTGCCAATGAGCAACACAGCAGTTCCTATATGTAAATAAAAAACAAAAATTTGAGAGCATCACATAATATACGCAAGTTTTATCTAAAATTTTCAGAGTTGCCAGATGTAACTGGATTTCTAGAACTCTGTTTAATGTCAGCAGTAGCAACAACTGCACGTATTAAAATCCTCAACACTGCAATAACAAACTAAGGTGAAGGGAAGAACAAAGGTGGATGGGTTAGAAGCATTACACTGAGTGAAAGAAGAATATCCAAAGAAATGTTTAATATTACAAATATCCTTTAACTTGTATCTTATTTTGGAAAGTATTAATTACTCTCAACAATTTTTCCTGATACAATAGCTTTGTTAAAGTGCCATTTAAATGCTTGTATTTGATTTTTTTTTTTTATCTCTACTTAGATAAGTCAGTTCAATCTACAGGATTTCAATAAACATGTTTGGTTTTATGCACACTACAGTAATACGATAAAAAGTAAGTAAATTCACTTGCTCACATGCAACAATGATCTATTTAAGTTTCTCTCTCCTTAGCAGGTAGAGAGCTTAAATTTTGGCTGGCTGCCTTCCTATTGGAATTCAAATCTACATTTTAGCTGTCAAGCTTCACTGAAATCTCGTCACCTGCTAAGAAATGGACCTGTGAAACTGAGCCTCTGACTTCTGTAGAGGACAAAACACCACAACATGAATAAAGTACTATGTTCCACATGTACGTTTCTTAGAAGACTCGTAGTTGTTTTCACTTAAAACACCAAATTGCAGTATTATGTAGAAATGATTTTTACTTTAAAATAGATAGCTAACTGGGATAAAGATTTGTGTTTTCGAAACCTGGAAAGTAGAAATATGATTTGGATTGTCTATACAATTAATCTGGGCTTTTTCCACTACAAGCCATACAACTCTCTCAAACCCCAAGAGAATGAAACACAAGATTATTTAATTAACCAAGTAACAGTGAAACAAGTTCACAGATGGATTAGAATATATCCAATTTCTCCAGATTTGGGAGCCTAAGGCAAAAGCAAAATAGAATTGTGAAAAAGAAGAGAGAATAAGATTGCAGGAAATTAACATACATACAAAATCAGTTTAACAAAACAGGAGTAACCTCAGCCTTTGCATGGCCCCAACATAGAAAGAGAAGTTGAACCAAGAATCAGGAGTGCCCAGGGGCACTCATTTACATTAAGTCCACACACATACACAAATCTGATAACTTTAGTTCATCCCACAGCCTCACACACCAGCCAGACCTGCTAATGTCATTTGGTAGGCTGTCCAGCTGGTATCCATAACATTGTCAGGTTTCAATAGCCCAACAGACCAACCTTATGCGCTGAATACGGCCTGTGGAACGTAGTTCTAAAAAACAAAAACAAAAATCTAGTAATTCTAGCTAGTCAAAATAATAATTAAAGAGACAGACACCTTACAAAAACAAAATATCACTCAAGTCTGCAAATTGTTTACTTACTATTTTAACAAGATAGGCCTATTACTATCCTTAAAAGACCACAGATTCAAAAACATTTTTAAGCTTGTTTTCTATGTGCATCGTATAGCACAATACTTCACTATGCTATACAGTGAAGCAGGGTAGCTTGGTGGTTTGAGCATTGGCATGCTAAACCCAGAATTGTGAGCTCAATCCTTGAGGAGGCGACTTAGGGATCTGGGGCAAAATCAGTACTTAGTCTTGCTAGAGAAGGCAGGGGGCTGGACTCTATGACCTTTCAGGGTCCCTTCCAGTTCTATGAGATAGGTTTATCTCCATATATTATATTACTGTAGTCAGATTCCTGTTTGCCATATGGCACTATGCAAGACACCAACAAAACAGAAACCAAATAAAACAAAACAGAGTGGTTGCAGTACCGCAAAAATGTAAGGGCTGATGTATTGTTTGAAACCATATTTTTTAGCCACTGGTTGAAACAGATTACATTCCAAATTGAGTGTCCTTTCACATTTCAGTCCTGACCTGCTGTTCAAGTTAATCTTTAACTACTTATTTCCAAGGTTCTTTACTCCGTGTTTGAGCTTGTGTGTGAGGGCACATGCGCCTAGTATTCACTCTGAGTGAATAAGATAATGTTAACTCTCTTGTTGTGCATCTAAAAAACCACTTACATATGCTCTCTCTCCCTAGTGTCAAGTGAGACAAACATCTAGCTAAAGGACAAATTAGTAATCCCATTTACTTTTATGTGTCTAAAAGTCTTTCACTCTTCCTAGACAGGTTTAAGATACACAGTGCAATCTTAGTTAAAGTCAAATATCTGGGGAAAACTGTAATTTGTTCAGTTGAACATCAGTTTGCATAAGTGCTATATACTACAACAGATGGTCTTACTGAAGAAAAAGTGATGACAAACTCAGTTCATGTTCTGTGTGTATTGTATTACTGTTTATTTACCATGATGTTATTTATTACAGAAAACTAAACTGAGAGTTGCAAGTAAAAATGAAGTGACAAGTTGAAGGTTTCATGAGAACGTTTATAATTAAGAGAAGGTTAAGTTTCGGATATTTAATAACAGTCACAGTCCAGGCCACTGGACCTATTGCCTGCTGATCCAGGCCACTTGCTGGGTTACAGGGCCAGTCTTCTGCTTCAGAGTGGGAGCTCTGATACATGCTATCTGTTGGACTCTCAGAAGATACAGGAAATCGAGCCTGATATTCTATGATTAAATGCCAAAAACGGAACGTTTGATACACAATTGAATGACGTATAAAAATCTTTACCATAATCCTAAAATCTACCAGCACCATTTACATACACACACACACACACACACACACACACACACACTTACTTCTCTTCTCTTCGGGGATACAAAGTTCCTACCTTTGCATCCAAGGTATTGCCCAGGCTACTTCTCTTGTTGGGAGGAGGATGACCAGCTGATGAAAATAGTTTTTGCTTGGGAATACCAATAGGGTGCCAAATTTGGACAGAATAAGATTTAGAGGAACCTGGCTGGGAGAAAATGTCCATAACAACAAATTATGGGCTGATGAAAATATAGTATTTGGATTGCTCTATATTTTCCAGCGTGGCCCTGCTATGTATGTTAAGAACATAAGAACGGCCATACTGGGTCAGATAAAGGTCCATCTAGCCCAGTATCCTGTCTTCCGACAGTGGCCAATACCAGGTGCCCCAGAGGGAATGAACAGAACAGTATCAGAGGGGTAGCCGTGTTAGTCTGGATCTGTAAAAGCAGCAGAGAATCCTGTGGCACCTTAAAGACTAACAGACGTTTTGGAGCGTGAGCTTTCGTGGGTGAATACCCACGATAGCTCACGCTCCAAAACGTCTGTTAGTCTATAAGGTGCCACAGGATTCACTGCTGCTTGAACAGAACAGGTAATCATCAAGTGATCCATCCCATCACCCATTCCCAGCTTCTGGCATACAGAGGCTAGGGACACCATGTTACCAGCTTGCTTACTTAACCGCTGCAGCACAAGACTTTGCATTGCTTTCAAGCTATAGTGAACATTTTTAGAAGATTCATTTGGTTCTTAGCATTTAGTTGTTACATAGACCTTTCCATTTTTTGAATGCCTGAAAAGCTCTCAGCTTTGTCCCCCACTAACTGCTCACAAAGGGATAATTAGATAAAATTATGATATCATATGGTGTAAATCTTTTCTTCCTGAAGAAAAGAAGGATTTTTCTTTCAACTTTGTGCTTGATCTTATTTTTATCAACCAGCATAAATATCACGGAAACATTGCAACTGCTGAGAGATGTTTATCTAGATAATATTTTAAAACTTATATTTTCCTCAAGATTTGTAGATTACTGTAAGTTACAAATTCTTTCTCAACTCTATTTTTTAAGGAGGAGTGTTTTTGCCACAAAATACCCACTGACAGCTGATAAATCCTGCATTAGGTTTCCTGTACACTCACTTTGCTGTACATGTTTATAATTTCTGAACCTTACATTAGCCTATTAATCATTGCACAGTTGAGCTACTCAAAAGGCAAAACAAGTCAACATTTGGTCTCTCCAAAAAGCCAAATACTGTTTATTGATTTAAGTCAATATTTGTTTACATGAAAGGGTTTATTTTTTTCCAATTTTTTTTTGTTACTGTTGGCCCAGGGTATCTACCTTTGAAAGTCTTCTGAAGTGTTGACAGTTTGGTGATGAAAGTTGCTACAGGCAGAAAGGCTGATTGTTGAAGAGAGAGAGACTCAACATTTTTGTAAACAAAGTTTCCTACACATTGCAGCAACTTTCTGCTAAGGTCAAGTCTAATCCCCACCAAGTTACAAACCCCTCTTTCATTTCTATGAGATCATGATTTGGCCCTGATGCATCAGTGTGGGGATATGTTTGGATCCCTACTTTAGAGACAGAACTACCATGCTGTGTGGTAGTAAACACCAAATAACCAACTGCAAGCTCATCCAAGAGAGGCAGGGGAACCTGGCAGTGGCAAACAGGAACCACTGTTTCCTACCCACCCATTAACTGTCTCCCCAAAAAACCCACATGCATCCACTGCTGAAAGCAGAGCAGAGACAAACCCTTCTCCCCCACCCTGCAAAAGCCCTCCTGTCCTTGTGATTCCCCGCTCAGTGGAACCCTTCAGGGACTATAAGTCCTGCTCTGACAACAGCAATCTAGCACCTACTTGCTCTAAATGGACTAAGGAAGAGCTGAGGAGCTGCAGAGGAAGAAAAACTGGAAAAAGAAAACGTTGATTTAACTCCACATTGGGATTTTACTGAGGCCTGGTCTACACTACGCGTTTAAATCGGTTTAATGGCTGTTAAATCGATTTAACGCTGTACCCATCCACAC
>NC_133770.1:260045922-260047228 GCF_003597395.2 Chelonoidis abingdonii | reverse complement strand
GCAATGAGGTGAATCAGTTCTTCTGTGAAATTCCCCAGCTACTCAAGCTCGCCTGCTCTGACACGTACCTTGGTGAAGTCGAGGTACTCATCTTCGGCGCATGTTTAGTCTTAAGCTGTTTTGTTTTTATAATTCTGTCTTACACTCAGATCTTCTGAACAGTGCTGAGAATCCCCACTGAGCAGGGTCGGCATAAAGCCCTATCCATTTGCCTCCCTCACCTCATTGTGGTCTCCTTGTTTGTTTCCTCTGGCATCTTTGATTACCTGAAATCTGCCTCCAGTTCTTCATCAGGTCTGGATCTCATGGTGGCTCTTCTTTATTCCATGCTGCCACCAGTGATGAATCCGATCATCTACAGCATGAGGAACAAGGAAATCAAAGCTTCCCTGAGGAAACTCACTGGGTGGAGGTTATTCAGCAAGAATTAAATGTCTATATTTCTCTTATGAACATGGTTTTTATCTGTGTTTCTTTACAAACACAATCATTTGATGATACTTTGTTATTGTCCCCATAAGAATATGCTGTGTGATTTTTTTATGCAAAATGCTGTATTTATAGTGGTAAATCCAGACTAGCTCCACTAAGTCAATGGAGTTATTCTAGGTTTATACCAGTGTAAGTAAGATGTCCATTAACACATCTCCAGTCACAGGGAAGGAGGTGGGGGATGGGGTGGTTAGTGAATTATGGATTGTTATAATGAGCCATAAATCCAGTGTCTCTATTCAGTCCATGATTTTTGGCATCTAGCAACGTTATGAATTTAAGATCCCAGGCCCATCGTTTGAAGATGTTGTGCAAGTTTCCTTTGGGAGTAGGACTGAGAGATCAGATATAGAATTTTTTTTGCAGATATAGAATGATCACTTTATCAAAAGTGTTCACGTACAGGCAGAAGGATGTTTTTGTCTTTTATCATTTTCCTGTGTGAGTTCATTCAAGAGCGTAGTGATTGTTTAGTTTCACCCACATAATTGTTATTGGAGCATTTAGTGCACTGAATGAGGCATGCCCCATGTTGTAATAGGTATGTGTAGGACCCATGGATCTTGACAGATGTTTTGTGGGGGATGCTGATTATCATAGCTGTGGAAATATGTCTGCAGGTTTTATATCTGTTGTTCTGGCTGCCTTGGTGTGTCCTGTTCTGTGGGGAGCTTGCTTCAGAGGATGAGCTTGGAGCAGTTGGAAGGTTGTCTGAGGGCCAGAAGAGGGAGTTCTGGAAAGATTTCTTTCAGAACATGGTCCCCATTGAGTATGGATTGTAATTGTTTGATGATACCCTGTGTCGTCAACAGGC
>NC_133770.1:260041378-260045881 GCF_003597395.2 Chelonoidis abingdonii | reverse complement strand
AACATCAGAGCTCTCTGTCCAGAAGAGTGCAGTGCTAGGAACAGCTAAGATACTGCGCAGAACCCTCAAACTCCCAGGCCTCTGGTAGAGGACCCGAGGTTGAGGAAGACACATACTACCCATAGGGGTGAGAGGGGAATTTATTTATTTATAAATAAATAAATATTTATGAGGCCCTGCGGTCCAATTGCCTACACCCTCTGCTCTGAGTAACGCTGGCTCCCCAGACTCTCCCCAGAAGCTTAAGCACACCATCTCTCAACTGCAGCCCTGTGGGTGCTCCAGGTTCATAGCTGAACTCTTCTGGGATACACAACAGCCTAAGCAGACAGATCTTGCATAGGATTCTAAGGCAAATTACCCTTTACTTTAGCAGCACAAGAAAGATACAGATCTATACAAAATAATAAACATGCCTGTACACATTTCCCTGCCTCAGCTTTCTCGCCATGTGGAAGAGTTCTTTAGGTTTAGGATAGAGTCCTCTCAGGAGTCCAGAATCACCCCTCCTGTAGTTGAGGGCTTTTTCTCTAAATCATGGAGCCTCTCCCCGCCCCTCTCTCTGACCCCTGCAATCCATGCACATGCTTCCTCTAAAATGGCAGGCGAGAGACCCTTTCTTTTATAACCTTCTGTTCCCCTTGGCAGTAACATAACAATTAGGCTTATTAGGGGAACAAAGTCCCGCACCCGGTGATCCCTTGTTCAGTGCCCCTCCCCACTCCCCAGGGTTCAGACTTGAAAAACTGACTTGCCCTAGGCAGCAGCCATTGATTTGTCCAAGAGTGTTCCATTTGAATGGACAATCACAATTCAACAACCCTCTGTTAGCCCTGTGCAAGAATTTCTCCTGTTACCCACTGTGGGTTTTAGCTCAATATGGAGAAACAAAGACAGCTGAGAAGGCAAAGACAAGTTTACAATCCAAATAAGAGTTTGCACCCTGACACTGACGTTTACAGAGTTTACTGATGTTCATAAGTGGTACCCTGTCAGATTCCACAAATTGTCACGTACAGAGTAAAACATTCCTACCTATTAATAGAAAAGGAAGCAATGGATCTGATAAGGGATGCCACTGCTCCAACTTTACCAGCTTCAACTGCTCCCAGTAATCTGTATTTGACAGTTTCTTTATAACTGATGAAAGGCTGGTTGTAAACAACAATCTTCCCCTTGGCATCTTGAGCTCTTTTGTGCAGTTCATCAAAAGAGGTGACCACTAGGACTTCAGCAGTAATTCCTAGAAGTAAACATCACAATAGTTTTAGATATGTTATCCTATCACTAGCCCCAAGCCACTTTGGCACATACAAAAATACACGTCACGTACAGCATGTGTAATGAAAATCAAGAAGAGGAGGTCAAACATGAAAACCTCTTACTGGAAAAGATAGCATGTGAAGTACTTCCTCAGAGAAGGTTATTCAACATGTATAACCATGTCCTTATTATAAATCAGGCTATCAGCTGATGTTAAAATTGAAACTGAAGGCAAGCGAAGATTTGAGAAAAGACTTTTTCCAAATAGGCTTTAATGCATGAATGCAATTATGTAAAGTACAAAAACATTCTGAAAGACTTTCTATGGCATTTATAAAACAGATATTTAATCTTCTCTTGTAATTGTTCTGATATGTTGCTAAACAACTTAGGCTGACATCACACATATGAAAATATATAGGTTTGGAATGCTACACTTAGAAACTGATGCATTCCATGAATCAAGCTTTTCACAAATGGTTAATGTGAATATTTACAGTTCTTGAAGACAAACTGGCTGTAAAACCCTGTGTAATATATTTAAAATAAAAAACACTTCCCATGCTTAATTTACAGTACAAGTTAATTGCATCACAGAGGAAAAAATTACCATATTTTTCAAATGAAATATTTTGTAAACATTTTGAATTTGCTATAATCCTATTGCCTTGTCTAGGAAACAAAGGAATTTAGAAGTAGGCAGATTCTCCCATACCACAGAAAGTTTCCCACATTTCAGAACATTCATTTGGAGATTACCCTTAAATGTTGATTTCCCACTGCATACATACAAAGCCCCAACAAAATATTTCCATCAGTAAGAATCGATATTTACAGGTGGGCAAAGAAAGAAAAATGCTGCTGTCAAACTCAGTCAAATCCAGTGATTAGACTTTTGGATTAAGTTTGTTACAAATGACGAATGAATGAATAGTAAGAATGGGTATGATGTCTTGATTTAAGGATATTTACTTTGTATATTTTGACATGCTATGTTGACAATGTGTGTTCATAATAGTTTTTATAAAGGTTTAATTTTTTGAATCTCAATGTCTATTACCATTAAATAAATGTCTGACACTCCCATAATTTCCCGTGTGAAAACTGTGAGGAAAGATCAAAATCTTTAAAAAAATGCTTAAAAATGAACAGATAATATCTGTCAAAATTATTTAAAAAGTTGAATTCTACAAAGCCTAACGAATTTCTTCGCTTTTGAGAAATCATTCACAAAATTTGACCACAATGCATAAGATCCAATCCTGTGGATTGGTTACAGCAATAAGTGGAAACTGTTTAACAAACAGGACCAGACTTTGCTACTAAATATAGAAGCAATATGGATGCCTGGAGTTTTAGTGCTGTACATTTGACCAAAAAGCCACAAAATACATCAGTAAAAACTGAAAGTAATAACAAATGCTTGGCCAGCTCGGTTTGTTCCACAAGTTATTGCAAAATTAAAAAGAAGCTGGGTATGCTTGCAAGTCTTAAATAGCTCACTATAAAACATTATTAAAATGTTATTTGGGAAAGATTTTAAGTTAATTGCATATGCTAAATAATTCTTAATACTGCTATCTGATGCGCTTTGTTAGATTCTCACTCAGCATCAACTTATCCAAGTCAAATGCTTACTTTATGGCTTTTTGGGGTTGTTTTTTTAAGATCAAAACAGTATAAATTGCCTTCCAAACATGAAAGAAAATGTTTCACATCAAAAAGTCTGTTTCTTAAAATACAGTTGTAAGAATGCAGGCAACTATATGGAGCAGGGAGGGGGGAACCACCACCATGAATTTTAGCTGCAGAACTACCCTCATGCGAAAGGTGTGAAAATTTTAATTGGCTAGCTGTTCAAACTTCCAGCTTCACAGAAAGGGCCACAGCAGGCCAAACCAAAGTATTATCTTCAAATTTACTGAAGTTATAGTTGGCTTGTAGGTGAAGTGTATTGATAGGCTCCAGCTGCTTCTAATGAACAACAGATTTAACTGCATACCTAAGGAATGTCCCAATGACAGGATCATTCTAAAGTCTGGAACTGTGCCACTGGAAATAAAGCCAGGTATCTGCAAAATTTCATTTTCCACTAGAAAAATCAAGGTCACAGCAGGCTGGTACTGCAATCCGCACTTCATATTAGCTTTTGTAACAGACGAGAGAAAATGACACCATCTAACTCACCCCAATGCTCTACTTAGATGCCATACTAAGCATTAGAACGACATGCAACGTACTACTGATTGCTCATCAAGGGAAGCAAGGAATGGAACTGCTCTTGGCACTGCCTCACTGCATTAATGAACAAAAATATCATCTCTGATTTTTTTTTTAAAGGAAAGGTACTTGCTACCTCTAGCAACCTATAACTCCCCAAGTAAATTCATGCAGAATTATCTTTATGATAAGCTAGGTATCAAGGAGCTTTGAACTGTGGAGTCTTAATTTTTTATTCCCAAGAAAGAGAATGCAGAATGACAAACTTAATTCTCTAGCCTTATACTTCCACTTTTGATTGTTCACAAATAGATTTGCTTTATTTAGCCTGTGACAAAATAAAACAAAGGTTCTCTTTGCATGTTTAACTTAATGGCAGCATGATATACATAAAGTATCAATTACAGTACTTTCCACAATACAACCCAACTTCACTTCTGTGTAGCTGCCGACTAATTCAGTGTCTCATTAGCATATTTAGATCACATTCTATAGCATATCAGTCGTATCTATTAACGAGGTAATAGGAGCATTTCACTAAAAGAGACAATAGGGTTTTAGCTGTGAAGGTAACAAGGAGACCAAAGGCCAAGTAGTTCATCCCAAAGAGGAGCAAGTCTGGATTGCCGCCAAAAAAATGGGGCACTGCCTCATATTATACCTTACTGAAGCTTTGCATTCTTTGGAAATAAACAGTCCCCCACCCCAAAATCTTAGTGTCTCACCACTCTATTTTCTTGGTTAATTTATAAAGACATTCTTCAATCCATTTCTTATTCCTACCATTGTCTGTCACAGAAGCCAGCTGCAAGCTGCACTGGGGATAAGCTAAGGCCACGTCTACACTACGGGATAATATCGAATTAGCTAAAATTGGTTTTATAAAACTGATGATATAAATTCGATTTCATGCGGCCACACTAGGCACAGTAATTCGGCGTTGTGCGTCCATGGTCCGAGGCTAACGTCGATTTCTGAAGCGTTGCATTGTGGGTAGCTCTTCCGTAGCTATCCCATAGT
>NC_133770.1:259981525-260039688 GCF_003597395.2 Chelonoidis abingdonii | reverse complement strand
CGATTTAAAGAGCCCTTTATATCGATATAAAGGGCGTTGTAGTGTGGACGGGTACAGCGTTAAATCGATTTAACGCTCTTTAAATCGATTTAAACGCGTAGTGTAGACCAGGCCTAAGACCACCTACATGATGAGGGAGCTGGACTGCTCATACTACAGAGGACAGATAAACTACAAAAACACATGGGGGTGAAGAAGAGTGAGTGGCATTTTCAGAGACTGGCCAAGGAAAGGGAATAGATGGTACTAAGGGGCTGAGAAATGAGACAGGTTTACTCGGGATGAGGTTGAAGCTCCCCATGTTAGACACTGTTGGTGGGTGTTACGTAGTACATGCCTATAGAGCAAGTGAAGGTGGGACTGTAACATGGGTAGATATACCTGCATTACATTTAATCTAATTAGGACACACAGCAATAATGAAGATGTGGCAGCACAGGCTTCAGCATGGGCTAGCCACCCCAGTACAAGCTTGCTGGGGACCCTATGTACATACTTCCATTGCTGACAACGTTTTGGCTAGCAGCAAGTGAGTTGCTCAAAGCAGCAAACAATCTACAACTTCATCTATTTCAAATTCTGCTAATATGGGATTAGGATTTCTTTTACAAAGCACACCCGGGAACAGCTATTCTGCTGATCTAGACACACAAAATCTCATTGCCAAATAACTAAATTGACATACCAGTCAATCTTTGTTCAGAATGGGTGCCACACTTCTAGGCCTACGTGTAAGAAAGTAGCAGATTCCATCACCCAAGCCCGCATTAACTTCCCTGTCTATTACACAGCTTTACTTTCACCACATAACAAACAAAGGTAAACTACTGCCTGAAATACTGATACAAAAATCAATGACATCTAGCTCTGAGACTCAGAATCACCACCCACCCCAGGACCAAAGCAAGGGGCACCCAGCCTGAAGCATACACCACCACCCCAGCTGTGGAGGGCTAAGCGGAGAAGAAGTAAGGCTAGAGACAGCCATCAAAAGCTAGAAGACTCTCCCAGCAGTAGCTAGAGGAATGATGACAGAAACAGCAGCAAAGTAAGGGCTGGTGGCTGTGAAGCCTAGGCAAAATCTTCACCATCAGTGATGTCAGACTGTGCTTTCTTTCATTTGGACTCAGAATATTTTTTTCCTTCTCTGCTGCTTGGCTGTTTCCTGTGAGTCTTTCTCAGATTTCTCTCTGGCTCCATCCCAGCCTACACCTACAGGTACACACACACCAATTCTCTTCACTCCCTCATCTTCCCAGCCTCCCTTCCATTCCACCCCCAACAGTGTACCCCTTCCCTTTCTTCTTTCCCCAATTCCAGTGCTCCTAGTAACATCCCATTTACCATCCTCCTCCTGCAGATCTGGAAAACTAAAACCTGGCACTAGGATGATGTTTGCCAGGAATCTGTTAGACACATGTCTGTATGTGGCGCTCTTGTCCCTCACCCCTTGTTTTATCTGTTCCGATTTTAAGATACACCCTAGATTATAAACCCTTCAATGTAGGGATATCCTCCTATGTGTTTGCACAGTGCCTAGCACAAGGGGTCCTATTCCCAACTGGCGTCTTTGGATGCTGTTGTAATATAAATATAAAAAGTAATAGAAGAGCTCCTTTCCTGTGTAGTTTGCTGCACAGAAGGAACAGGAGAGAAGGTCTGCTTCTGAGTATATCCTAAACTAAGTAGAGGGAAAGCTGCACTGCAATAGTCCTCAAAAGGTCCATGGTGGTTGGGCTCGCCCTTGCACACCTTAGACAAGGGAGTTTGGAAGGGGAGCCACTCAAATAGGCCTACTCCAAGCGGTTTCCTAAATTGGGTGAGGGAAAGGATTCTGCTTCTACTGAGCTTTGAGCTGTGCTGCGTGGACACGTTCTTTTCTTAGCATCAGTGGCGGCTTCAGGCACCAGCATTCCAAGCAGGGTGCACCCTGTCGGTCCCTGCAAGGGCGGCAGTCAGACAGCCTTCGGCGGCGTGCCTGCGGGAGGTCCGCCAGTCCTGTGGATTTGGCAGCAATTCGGCAGCAGGTACGCTGAAGCCGCGAGACCGACTGACCTCCCATAAGCACGCCATCGAATTTGCAGGACCAGGGACCTCCGCAGGCAAGCCGCTGAAGGCAGCCTGACTGCCATGCTTGGAGCGGCAAAAAAGCTAGAGCCGCCCCTGCTTTATTCCTATCTTAAATTTTAGACATAAAAGGACGGAGATGTGTGTGATTTAGAGCTGAAATTTGGCACTTTTTCACTGTGTTTCCAGCTAAAAGGAGAAATCAGCTCAGCTGTGCCAAAGAGCCCTAGAGAACTCAGCAAGTCTTTTGGCAAATCTGGCCCAGGTTTTGGTCTTCCAAAGAAATCAGGTAATTTAAACCTGGTGTCAAACTGCTGAAAGAAGAAAAAAAAAAAGTTTAACATCTTAGATTTTATTCTTCTGAAAACTATTACTATGTATTGCAATATAATTAATGATACTTATAATTAATCCTCAAAAACAGCTCTGCTAGGCCAACACAAACAAATACATACTGAGGATAATTATAATACAAAGGGATGGGGAAGAGTAAGCATTTTAACAGGGGGTGGAAGCAAGTGCAGACCAAAGTAGGAAAATGCAGTGAGACTTATCAGAAATTCTGTAAAATCAGAAGATGCTTTTGGAAAATGCGATTTCACTTACCGCCTGGAACCGCAAGAATTACTTCATAAACATAAAATTACATAGAAAGGGTATCCAAGAGGCTATGAGGCTATTTGGCTATGATAATACACAGCTCACAGACTAAATATACCGTGCACTTCTTTAAAAAAAGAAAAACCCTATGCATTTTTTAAAAAAAGACTATTGTTTACGTCTTCCAACAAATACTAGATCTTATTGTAGCAGTTTGGTTTAAGAAAATGCAGAGAACTGTGCTACATAAGTACAGCCAGCATAGTTTTTAGTGGGTATTGAACCTCGCCCCAAACACAAGGCTCTGCACCAAGCAAGCCAAAGGAATAATGCTGTTAGCTGTAAGTAACAGGCTGTTATTCACACTGGGACACTACTCCATTGTCTTCAACAAGCTTGCTCTGCATGTCCAATGCTCACACCACTTGAAGTCTCATCTTGGCGGGATTTGGTAACATAGTATGACTATCTATATAAAAATATTATGGACACCTGTGGGGATTGAACTAGGAATTGTCAGCACCAAAACTGCAGGCCTCTACTACTCGAGCTAGAGTATGTGTGTTGATATGGTTACAGTTTGTTAGACACAAATGTAAAACTTTCCAAATAAATTTTAATATCATAGAGTTTTCTGACATCATTTGTGGTATCTACTTGTGGATCATGTCAGTAATCATACACTAAAGGAGACCTGCAAACATTATATTTAGAAAAAAACTAGAAAAAATAGAATTACAATTTTTGATAATTGTAGGACAAATGCGACTTTTTATTGTTAAACCACTGCATAACATGGTGCATGAAACACCAGTATTACAAGATCAACATGAGTTTATTGATACCACTCCAGGTTTTTCTTTACAATTCAGTGTCCACTTGGCCAGACAAAATAAATGTGACATCTGGATATTTGATTTTAAAGATTAAAAGACAACATTTTGTGTGCTGTGAGCTATTCAATATTTAATTCATTGTTAATCACTCTTTCATTTGAGTTCTAAACCTCCAGATTATATTTTAACAACATTTTGGAAGCTATATGGAAAAATTCAGTAGAAAACCAGTACAATATTTGACTTTCCCTTGAAGCTTGACCAAAAAACTTCCCAACATTTACATCTGTAAATAACACAAATCTGCTAATTTAATACCCTGGTGTGAACTTACTTGGGTCAAATTAGGACTGTCCCAGTGAGGTGCACTAAGGTGTATGAAGGGTCCTTGTTAGCATAATCTCTCTTCAAAATTTTACGTGTTGTTCACTCATTTCGTCCTTTTGCTTAGAAAAACAATAATTTTGTTGATTTGCTTATGAAGCTTACTGTTACACAGCCAATTTGTTTTTGATGTACTCACTCTTAATAGCATCACTACAGATGTCAACACAATTTTAGGAATCATAGTGGCAGTTTTACTACCTACTCTAGTGAGAATAGCCCTGACTTCAATAGGATCATGATCAGAGCCAATAACTGTTTGTTAACAGTGTTTGTTTTTAAACAGCCACAATTGGTTTCTGCTTGGGCTGTCAAGCAATTAAAAAGATTAATCGCAATTAATCACACTGTTAAACAATAATAAAATACCATTTATTTAAATATTTTCAGATGTTTTCTACATTTTCAAATATATTGATTTCAATTACAACACAGAATACAAAATGTACAGTGCTTACTTTAAATTTATTTTTATTACAAATATTTGCACTGTAAAAACCAAAAGAAATAGTATATTTCAATTCACCTAATACAAGCACTGTAGTGCAATCTCTTTATAAAGAAAGTTTCACTTACAAATGAAGGATTATGTACAAAAAATAACTGCATTCAAAAATAAAACAATGTAAAACTTTAGAACCTACATGTCCACTCAGTCCTACTTCAGCCAAATCACTCAAACAAACAAGTTTGGTTATAATTTGCAGGCGATGATGCTGCCTACATCTTGTTTACAATGCAACCTGAAAGTGAGAATAAGTGTTCGCATGGCACTGTTGTAGCCAGCATCACAAGATATTTACGTGCCAGATGTGCCGAAGATTCACATATCACTTCATGCTTTAACCACCTTTCCAGAATACATACATCCATGCTGATGACGGGTTCTGCTCATAACAATCCAAAGCAGAGTGGACCAACCCATGTTCGTTTTCATCATCAGTCAGATGCCACCAGCAGAAGGTTGATTTCTGGTGGTTTGAGTTCTGTAATTTCCACTTCGGAGTGTTGCTCTTTTAAGACATCTGAAAGCATTCTCCACACCTCGTCACTCTCAGATTTTGGAAGGCACTTTAGATTCTTAAACCTTGCTATATCTGTCCTTAGAAATCTCACATTGGTGTAAGTTACACAATAAAGAGATTGCACTACAGTACTTGAAAAATACTATTTCTTTTGTTAATCATTTTTACAGTGCAAATATTTGTAATAAAAAATAATAATATAAAGTGAGCACTATAAACTTTGTATTCTATGTTGTAATAGAAATCAATATATTTGAAAATGTAGAAAAACATCCAAAAATATTTAATAAATTTCAATTGGTATTTTATTGTTTAACAATTAATTTTTTTAATCAGAGTTAATTTGAGTTAATCGTATGAGTTAACTGCGATTAATCAACAGCCCTAGTTTCTGCTAAAATATTATACTTTTCTCTCTTTAGATTTCAGTTTCTTTGAAACAAAAAATAAATAGAAATCAGAAAATATTCCTCGCTATAGGAAATGTTTAAGTCACGTTACATGTGGAGGCTTATTCTACTAGTCAGTGTCCCTCTAAAATGAGATAGAGTAAGATATCTATCAAGAAAAACAAAATTCATTTTAACATACACAAATATGAGTTCTTTGATAGCTTCATGGTAGAACATCTGCTAAACTACTATTTTTACTCAATTATGGGATCCCCAAAGCAGCAATTATATCTATTTTCCTTCAAAAGTTTTTGGGGTATAATCAGTACTACTGGAAATCAACAGTCTCTATATAAAATCTGTATGTTTTGCCAATATTGAAGCACTGGAAATAAGATCGGGACAATGCCTAAATATGGTAAACCTCTAGCTTGTTAGCTCTTGGTAACATTCAATTTAAAATACAAGCTCGGAACCCAGCCCTGCGAGGTGCTGAGTATTTTCAACTCCTGCTGACCTCTTTGGGAGACTCATCGGGATATTTTTTTGCCTCACTAATGCAGACATGAGAGTCTCGGCATTATGGCTAGATCAAAGGAAAAGTGAAAACTAGTCTCTGATGAACCTCCATTATTGAGCCAGCCTTTCCTCGAAACCGAGCCCTGCAGACAAATGTCAGAATCACAGATTTCTCAAAGGAATTAAAGCACCTATGATACTTTAAAGAAACTGTGTCAACCTGGGGGAAGAAAAACTAAATTTTTCTCTGAAAATTGGGACCTACTATTGTTACAAGTACACCACTATTACTCAAACTGAAGAAACTTACAAAATATGTTTCTGTATTTTTTCCAGGCTGCTTATTTTCTACTATGTGTCTAATTAATTTTACAGTTCCCTATCTACTCTGACAACGAAGAAGCTGACTAACTGAAAAGTCCCTTAGAAAAATCAGCTTCTTTATAAAAGTAACAATAATAAAAATAATTAAAAACGAAAGAACAATTTAAGATTGTGAAACAATTTCCGTTTTAATCTCCTAATAATTGCCTAAACATTTACCTTTGGTGCTGAAATTTTCCCATCTTTACTTTTTCCTCAAAGGGGAATTCTGTCATTTGAACAAAACGCCTTAAAATCTTAGAGTACACAAAGTGAAAATACATTTGTTCTTTATTAAAGCATTCAAGCTTTCGCTCACTACCTCATTTTATTTAATTTATTTGTTTACTTAAGAGACTGAATTTGGAAACATGGCATCTTGGTATACTACATCCAGGTAGTACTACCCTGAAGCAGGCTAATAGTAATTGTAGCTATATTTATTATATTACTCATACAGAAAAAGTGTAAAAAAGTATGGAGATTGGAGTTCAAAAATGGTCTGATCCTTGCATCATCTTCCTTGGACAAAAAGGCTCTGCCTTTTGCTTCCTTGACAAAGTGCATCAGACCCTAAGTGAAAGTTATCATTCCTCAGCAGAACAAAATATTGGAAATGCTCCATCATCAAATGGATTGTTCTATGCATTTCCCGAACAATGAGTCTTCAGAAAAGCTATTCTGTAAAAGTCTGGAGAAAATCAACATTACATTGATTGGGAAGTTCTAATTGCTGTAAACCTACAGATTCAGCTATGTCTTTTCCAAAGAGAAACTAAGCATGACATTTGTGGATCTTTAAAATGCTCATTTCCATGAGCCAATAGCAATTCAATGCTTGAAGACTCAGATGTTTCTTCATGGACTTTTAGTTACAGTATTTCAAGCAAAAGGATGAATCACTCCCACAATTTCTTGGATAAAATGAAAAATCAATAATCCTGATGAATCTCTGAGCGGACTAATTAGAATATTTCACAAGTGATTTACTGCAGCTCCTTCCTTCCTTCTTTTCTGGGTATTAGGATACAGGAAACAACACTATCTGGGAGAAAGGGGGTAGGTCTGGGAAATGAATTGCCCAGGAGTCAGAAATGACAAACACCATCTTAGGCCACGTCTACACTACGCGCGAAAATCAATTTTAGATATGCAATTTCAGCTACGAGAATAGCGTAGCTGAAATCAAATATCTAAAATTGATTTACTTACCCGTCTTCACTGCGCAGGATCGATGTGCGCGGCTCGCCATGTCGATTCCGGAACTCCGTTTGTTTTGGTGGAGTTCCGGAATCGATCTAAGCGCGCTCTGGGATCGATATATCCCGTCCAGATCAGACGCGATATATCGATCCCCGAGCAATCGATTTTAACGCGCCGATACGGCGCGTAGTCTAGACGGGGTGTGAGAAAACAGTTTGAAACCATTTCTGCACTACAAAATTAAGTTGACCTAACTTACGTTGGCATACAGCCGCCACAGTCATTACATCGCTTGTGCATGTTTACACTTTGCTCCTTGTGTCACTGGGCACGTCTTCACCAGGAGTGCTTATATCGATTGTACTGTCAGTACGGGCATTGTCGGATGGCTCCTGAAAGCCAATTACAGTTGACCTAACTACATCTACGTGCTCGTGGAGGTGGAGATATTAAGTCAGCATAGCGGGGCAGTTATTTCACTGGGAGTGAAATTTAAGTGCAGATACTTGCACAGTTAGGTCGACATAAGCTGCCTTATGTTGATCTAACTCTGTAGTGTAGACTAGACCTGACAATATATTTTCAGTCTCAAGTTTGAAACTAAGGTGCTTGTTAGGGTGGGCACCTCTCTAAGCAGCACAGTTTCTAAACCCTTGTTAGACTGTCTTAGGAGTCCTGTGCAGTGGGGATTTCCCTTTCAGGCATCTCCTAAACTATGCAGTTACTTCAACTATCAGAGAAAGTGCAGGTCAGGAGCTCACTAATACTTAGCAATTCTGCATATCTTCCCCAGTGTCACAGCCCAAACAGACAGACTGATCTTGGAGTGACATAACATTAGTTAAAGTTGGCTGGGTGCTCCCTTCCAGCCACCCCTTGAACTGCTCTGAGAGGAATCCATGCTTCTCAGTCCCTGGGTGTTTTCAGCTTACAAAGCCTGAACAGAACCCAGCCACTGCCCCAATCCTAGGGTCCCGAGGCACATGCCCATAATGCATAAAAATCACTCCCCCTTCACTCCCTCCTGAGAGTTGGAAACTGCAGTCCAGCCACCTAGACCCTCTGGGTGAAATCCGGACTCCTCAAACTCCCCTGTACTTAAACACTCCAGTTCCCAGAACTCCACCCCAAAAGGTATGAAGCTTCTGGTTCATAATTTACTTTCCTTTGGAGACATGTCGTGGTTATGAAGCACGACTCACACTCAGACATTTTGCTCAAGTCTAAAACACATTTGCTCCTTTACTTAATCATATAATGCACAAGAGAATATGGATCATACTGAAAACTAAACCCTATACATTTCTCTGCTCATTTTCTTCCCCACGCCATTCTTTGGGGGTGGAGAAGGGAGTCAGTGTCCGTTGGGCTGTCCAGAGTACTTCTGCTTCACTGCATGGACTGAGGGCTACAATATGGAGTCTTCTTCTCCCTAGGTCAGCCTACCTCCTTTGTCCCTGACTACTCTGACCGCTTCTCTTGGGAGTCCTGGGGCCAACTGAGCACAGGAAAGCAGACAGCCCCTTCATGCCCACATCTAATGAAGGTCCCTATATGCAGGGTTTCCCCTCTCTACTTTTCAGCTAGCGAGAAAATGGCCAATAACCCCAGAAAGACCACAGCCTCCTTCTTTATGACTCTCTCTCTTTGTCAGGTGACACCCTTGCCAGCTTCCCCATATGTGCACAAATCAATGCCATGTGACTTTGTTGCCAAGCCGACCTCTCCTGACAAAACAGTTCTCCTGGCTGGGAGTCAGACTATTGTCTATAGCAATTGTATTTCAATAGTCAGCGCATTTGAAGTTAAATGAAGGAGAAGAACCTGATTAGAGATGCAGCCCGTTTAAGAAGGTGCAAACTTAGTGTCTCCCTGAAAAAACTACAGGAGTAAGGCAAGGCAAGTGTAAATAACTAAATAACTGAGGAAGGCAAATTGTGCATAGACTAGTTTTCTTACGGATGTGCTCATCAATGACTCTAGATTGAGAGTGGGAACATGGTTTTTGTTTTCATTGTAAGTAACTTGGATAGGAAGTGGAATGGATGAAAAAAAAACTAAACACCTAATGAATGGGTTTAACCTACACTATAAATAGGTTTTACAAACACTAAGCCTTATAAATATTATGGGCTAGTAGGCTGATTTAGTAAAGTTTCTTAATTGTTTCTCATTTTAGGCACAAGTTTACCCCCCATCATAGGGTTGCCAACTTTCTAATTTCTGAAAACCAGACCATCAACCCTGCTCCACCTCTTCTCCCAGGCCCTGCCCCAGGCTTGCTCCTCTACCTCCTCCCACTATCGCTCACTGCTTTTTCCCCACATCCTCCAGTCCCCATCCTCATTCCCAGCTGGGCTCCCTCTGCTCAGGGGGCTGGGACAGGAGCTGCAGCCTGATGTGGAGCCTGCTGCATGAACATAAGAATGGCCATACTGGGTCAAGACCAAAGGTCCATCAAGCGCAGTATCCTGTCTACCGATAGTGGCCAATGGCAGCTGCCCCAAAGGGAATGAACAGACAGGTTATCATGAAGTGATCCATGCCCTGTCACCCAACCCCAACTTCTTGCAAACATAGGCTAGGGACACCAATCCTGCCCATCCTAGCTAATAGCCATTGATGGACCTGGCTTCCATGAATCTATCTAGCTCCCTTTTGAACCCCATTATAGTATTGGCCTTCACAACACCCTCTGGCAAGGAGTTCCAGAGGTTGACAGTGCATTTCAAGAAAAAATACTTTGTGTTTGTTTTAAACCTGCTACCTATTAATTTCATTTGGTGGCCCCTTGTTCTTGTATTATGAGGAGTAAATAACACTTCCTTATTTACTTTCTCTATATCACTCATGATTTTATAGACCTCTATCATATCCCCCCTAATCACCTCTTTTCCAGGCTGAAAAGTCACAGTCTTATTATTCTCTCCTCATACAGAATCCATTCTATACTCTAATCATTTTTGTTGCCCTTTTTTGAACCTTTTCCAATTCCAATATATCTTTTTTGAGATGGGGCGACCACATCTGTATGCAGTATTCAAGGTGTGGGGGTACCATGGATTTATATAGAAACAATATGATATTTTCTGTCTTATTATCGAACCCTTTTTTGATGATTCTCAACATTCTGTTCGCTTTTTTGACTGCCACTGCACACTGAATGGATGAGATGCAGGTAGAAAGTGGCCCAGTTGAGCAGTTGATGACTCGGCATCTCCCTCCCCTATCGGTAACCAGACTTTTGATGTCTGATCAGTACATCTGACTGGACACTGTACAGGTCCCCTTTCAACCAGACTTTCTGGTCAAAAACTGGTCACCTGGCAACTCTACCATCATCTCCCCTTCCCCTCCAAAATTGACAATTGTGTAACAACAAGTTGTCCTGACACCAAACCATGACACTGATTTTCCATTTTAAATTTCCAATTTGTCCTGGGTCTCTTACTTGCATATTGTAATGTAAAATTTCCCAAACAAAATGAAATTGCTTTTACAATGTGTATTTCAGTAGCGCTCATGTGCTAGGCGCTCCGTGTGCATACACATACCTCTCTCCTGTCAAGATGAGTTTACAGTTTAAGAAATAAAATTAGCCTTTATTAAGATTTACTGATCAGCTTTCATAACCAAGATCATTTTCACAGAGGATAATACTAAATAGCACAAAGTATTATGGAAATAAGATTATATGAGGAACACACAATAGTTGTACATGGTACACTCCCTGGACAATGCTGCCCCATCCCTTTTGTCTAGATTAGAAAATTGAGTTCACAAGGCATTAGCATTTTTGAGGCACCACAGTTTAGTAAACTGATTTGAGGAAGTCCAGATTTCTCTAAATTACCAGAAGCAGAATGGTCACTGAGGCAGACTACCATTTTGCCTTTAATTGGCAATCATGGCAAAACCTCAAACAGACAGGTACAGAAAGAGATGACTTCTTTTGAGAACACGCTACAGTTTTAGTGTTCAAAGAATAATAATAATAAATAACAACAACGATGATGATAAAATCAGGCCAAACTTAAGCAGTTCTGCCAACTCCAGTTAAATACAATGCAAGTTCCTGAAGTAACACCTCACACAGAAAGTTCTAGAAAGATAGTTCTCTCTGGCTCGCAGCATTTTTATGGCAGGAGAGGACTAGCTTGTCTACTGACATGATTTGAGGATTCTTTTAGTACCATTATACATTTTGATTTTTAAAAGTAACATATAATACAGCCAAAAGGTAGTAAAGTGTTACCTTCTGGAGGAGTTGCAACACTGCTTCCAAGTCCTAAAATAACAATGCTGTGGTTCCTTGGTGCCAACATCATAGCAAACTCTTCTCCCCTCTCCCAGTGAGGCACTTTTACAGGCTCCAGGTGGACATTTTCCAGCCCATCATCCTGCAGGACACTGAACATGTATTTGATGGCCATCTCTAGATTTTTGGAGCCACTGAGTCTAGGTCCAATGGTGTCAACAAAACGTGCCAGTCTTTCATAGGATCTGTTCTGGGCATTGCCATAAACAGCAAGGTTAATAATAGCCTTGGCAATATCAGAATACCCAGTCATTTCTCTTTTAATTTCTTTGAATGTGTGTTGGTGGCAGTCATCCCACCTTAAAGGTTTCCCGGTGCATTGTGGTAAGAGATGGATGAAAGCTATTAAGAATATGAATTTCATTTTCTTTCCTTTTCTTTTACTCAGATGCCCTGTTGGAGAGGGAAAAACACAATCTTAAATCATTCAGCTATCAGTGATACTCTTGTTATTTATCAAGTAGGCTAAGATAAAAACAAATCTGATCAAAGCAAACTCAAGTGACAGAGAAGTAAACTCAACTTACAGACAGAATTATTGAAGACAAACACAAAAAGATACTTGAACAACTGGACACAGACTTTATTGCTGTTTAAAAAGACATTTCACCCACTGGAATGCAACATTTCTTTAAATAATAGTATTCTGCACTAAATAAAAACTCAATGCTACTTTCATTTAAGTCGATGGGATGTTTGCCACTGACTCCACTGGAAGCAGGATTGGCCCCTACTGCTAACCCAGCACTGGACAAAGTGCATTACTACTGTCAGCACACAATACATCTGAACAAAAAGTCTTCTGAACCTCTTGTGAATAAAATTGTTTCAGACTGACCATCTCTATAAATCAATAGTATGCACTTTATATAGTATTTTTAATACCAAGATCTCAAAGCAATTTACAAATGTTAAATAAATCCCAATGCCACCATGAGATAAGAATAAGAGATGTGAGATTAAACTGAGAAGTAGGTTTCTTAGCCAGTCACTTGGGGCCAGATTTTCTGATGTCAATGGGAGCTGGGGGTGCTTAACACCTCTGAAAATCAGGCCCTGAGTGCCTGATTCAAGGCTTCTCAGCTCACAAAACCCATAACTTCTATCCTTGAATAATATTTAACAATTCAATAATCTGGAATGCATACCTGCCAGGTATCTGTATGCACTATACAGTACTCACATTCCTGTTATCTCCTATTGTACTCTGAAGAACGATTATATATTACCAACATGTTACTTCTCTTCTGATTAACAAGTTGAATGTTGGCATTCTCTAGCCTGCCAGTCAAACAACACTTAGGACTTGGCTTCGTTACCAGAGGGTGACCAGCTATTTCTCAATATACCATCTCTAAGTCTGAGTCCAGATATTTGTATAAGTGTGACATTTGTTTTAGGTACCTATATTTATCTTTGTTAAAGCCATATGCTTTAAAAGACAGCAACTATCTTCATTATTCCTAATTTAGATGTTCTCAACTGGTTTTATCTCCATCAAGTTGTCAACCTCTTTAAAAAAAGTTTGTCTAAAATATAAGTAAACTGACCCAGGAACGTCTGGAAGCATTTGAAAGCTTATAAGTTTCTTAGTTGTGTTTTTGGTTATAAAAGAATTGGAAGGTAGAGTATGTAAAATTCTTCATTCTTATACACAAGAGGATAGAATTGTTACACTTCCTTTGAATTTAAATTGAGTTGCTATCTGAATGTTAAATATTATGCTCTTAGATATTAAACACTTTTAAAAAGTTTAATAATGAAAACTAAAACCCTTTAGATGGCCTTATATCTACAGATGTTGAGACCTTTTTAAAAATAAGAATACTATGCCAATTAGTCCTTGAAGGGTTTGATATACTCCTTTCACACATTTATGCACTCTTTATAACTAATAGTAAGAAATTATATTTTTCAGAGAGAACGAAACATGTTTTTATTTTAGCAAAACCTTAACTCTAAATGCAAAATGTACAGTTTACTCTACAGAGGATATAATTCTTGGTAATAATTGTTCTGTGCAGGGACAAGGGACTAATTGAGTGAATGCTCTTAAAGTGCTTTGGAAAGGAAAAAAGTGCTCTATTACCAAAGTATTTAAGAACTCCTCAACCCTTTTTCTGAACACACATTTCTTGCAGTGGACCCTATGTTGATGTACTCACTTCTCCTTGACATCCATCTTGGTCCATTTCTCAGCTCTTTTTTTTAAAATTCATCTTAGAACTTCATTATTCCAAAGGTGCTTTTTAATCTGACTACTGCTGACCCCATATCTATTCTTTTTTCTACTCCTTGTGCTCTGAACCCTTTCTTCTCCTTCATTAGTTTCACCATCTTTAAATGTATATAGTAACTCCTCACTTAACTCTGTAGTTATGTTCCTGAAAAACGCAACTTTAAGCAAAATGATGTTAAGCTAATCCTATTTCCCCATAAGAATTAACGTAAATAGGGAGGGTTAGGTTCCAGGGAAAAAAAGTTTGCCAGACAAAAGGCATTATATACATTTTAAACAATTTTAAAGAAACAATTTAATACTATAATCATCATTGCTGCATATGAAGTTTGGTTGAGGTGGTGGAATCAGAGAGTGGAAAAGGGTGAATTGTTCCACTGCTCCTCTTGCTGTTCTTGTAAGCACAGGCATCGACTTTGCTGGAGATGCGGGGTCAACCCTCAGCCCACTCATTCCACTGCTTCCCCCAAGTCCCCACCTTTAACCTGCCTCTTCTTCCCCCTCCCACCTCCTCCTCCTTTACTTCGCACACTGAGTCCTCGCTCCTCCCTCCCCTGCCTCCTGCCCGTGGCAATCAGCTGGTTTGCAGCATTCAGGAGGCAGAGGGAGAGGACACAGCACCCAGGCTCCCCCTTCCTCCTGAATGCCGCAAACCAGCTGATTGCCACAGGCAGGAGGCAGGGGCGAGGCTGCATGCCATGTCCTCGCTCCTCCCCCCTCCTTCCTGAACGTCACAAAGACTCTCCCCTCCCTCTCCTGCCTCCCGTCCATGGCAATCAGCTGGTTTGCGGCATTCAGGAGGCAAGGGGAGCCTGCACACCACATCCTCCCTCCTTCCCACTCCTTCGTGCATGCTGCAAATCAGCTGATTGTTGCAGGCAGGAGGCGGGGGAGCAGAGGAAAGGTGCTGATCCGTGGGGTCCTCCAGAGGGCGGGAGGCGCTGGGGGGGGGCATAGGGGAGCTGATAGGGGGCTGCCAGCCATGGACAAAGCTGGCAGCCAAACAACGTTACAGCGGAGCATTGCACAACTTTAAACGAGCATGTTCTGTAATGGAGCAGGGACGTAAGATTGAAACAATGTTAAGCGAGAGGACATTAAGTGGGGAGTTACTGTATTTATATTTTCACACAAAAATCTTTGTTTAGGTAAAGATTGCAGGCACACACTGGTTTGACTGCATATTACCTTTTAAGAACCATAGAGTTCTTGAACAACTGCAAGCCCTCTAAATATTAGGTACCCAATACATTTAGGTGTTAAACTTACAAGAAACCTAGACCCCTTTAAAATCTGGAAATGCACAGTAGCCAAGGTATCCAAACTGTAAAGATACTTTGATGTTTCTCAGGATCTTACTGCAGAATCATATCCATCCAGAGCAATCTCAGTGATCATAAAAACTACAATACCTTCCTCTTGATCATATACCAGCTGTGAGGTGATGTGCTCCTTCCCCATGTAGACTCTCTCTAGGAAGAGCCCATTGGTGTTCATATATCCACCACAGAGACAAAGGAAAGGCTTCAGGGCTTAAGGGGTCTTCTTTCTCCCATATCGGGTCCTCTATGGTAAGGAGACCACTAGATTGTGAGGTTCTGGCTTGGTAGCATGTTGGAAGGAGCTGGAGCAATGATTTCAGTAGTAAGCTAGTAAGCACTTAGCACATAGGCAGGATAGACGTGTCTTCGTGCTACTTAAAGAAAGCATGTGTATACCTAAACATATGGAAAAGCAGCATAGCCTGTGGACCCTGGAGTCAAAGGGAACAGAAGAGGCCAGCCCATATCGTTTTTGGGAGACCCAGCTGCTAGACTTTTAAACTGAGATCCAGGAGAGGATCCATAATCTGTTCTGGGATGCTGACAGTGCAAACTCCTTAGAGGCACAGAATGAAAGAGCAGATGAGTTTGAGAATTACCTCAGGGCATTCAGAGAGGGAACTATAAAGGCAAAGGTATAGATTAAGTTATTGTTTATTACACCTCTACCCCATATAACACAGTCCTTGGGAGCCAAAAAATCTCACCACCTTATAGGTGAGTCCGCGTTATATCTGGTTCGGACTGGTACGCCATGCCAGACTGGACTGGCTTCCCCAGTGGTGATTTAAAGGACCCGGTGCTCCAGCTGCTGCAGGGAGCCCCAAGCCCTTTAAATCACAGCCAGAGCTCCAGCAGTGGGGCTTGGGCAGGAATTTACAGGGCCCGGGGCTCCCCACAGCAGCCTGGCTGCCATACCCCCGGCAGAGATTTAAAGGGCTCGGGGCGCCACACAAATTCAGATACAACATGGTAAAGCAGCAGGGCTCAGGTGGCACTTTAAAAGGCCCGGGGCTCCCCGCTGCTTTACCGCATTGTATCCAAATTTGTGTTATATCGGGTCATGTTCTATCAGGGTAGAGGTGTATATGGTTACACTACAGCCAGAATACTAGTGTGTTTTTATTGCTAAGCAATATGTTTTCCCCATGTTCCTTCTCCTTGGACTGGTTAATTACAGGCTGCTAGCCACCCTCTGGTAGAGACATTAGTAATTTTCTCAGGACTACTCTGTTCACTTTCCTCTGATTTTGCCAAGTTTGTGGGGATGATAAGCAAGTATATGAGCTAATCTGATTTTTACCGTAAACTGAACTTCTGCAATGTGGAATAAGACAAGGATTTAGCAGAGTTAGCATCAAGATTTGAGAGGTTTTGGGAAGGGGGGGTTTAGTGTTTGCAATCCCCTGAACAAAGCTGATGCAGTTAGGAGTTTTTATATAGGAAACACAAATTACAAAAAATAAAGTTTGCAAATGCATCTAGACACAAATTTTCAACTTACTGTATTTTTTTAGTCGGAAAACTGAACAGCGTAGCTCAGAAATGCATTCTTCCCTAGGAGATTGCTGCTACGGTAACTCCTCACTTAACTGTAGTTATGTGTCTGAAAAATGCTACTTCAGGTGAAACAATGTTAAGTGAATCCAATTTCCCCATTAGAATTAATGTAAATGGGGGGGGCGGGTAGGTTCCAGGGAAAAAATTTTTACCAGATAAAAGACTCTTTTATATATGTGTGTATTTACTAAGTGTACTATGTTTATTCTGTGTATGCACACACATATATATACACACACACACAGTTTAAGTTTTAAACAAACAATTCAATACTGTACACCGCAATGATGATTGTGAAGCTGGTTGAAGTGGTGAAGTCAGAGGGTGGAAGAGGGTGGGATATTTCCCAGGGAATACCTTACTGTTAAATGATGAACTAGCATTCAGCTGAGCTCTCAAGGGTTAACACATTGTTGCTACTGTAGCCTCACACTGTACAAGGCAGCACCAATGGAGGGAGGGAGGGGAGACAGCATGGCAGAGAGAGGCAGAGACAGTGTGTGTGAGAGAGACGTGCATTACCCCTTTAAGTATGCTGACCCCACTCTAAGTACATTGCCTTTTTAAGTAGATCAGCAAGTTGAGACAGTAGTTGCTGCCAGCAAGCTCCCTCCATGCTGAGCCCTGTTGGCTCTCCTTCTGCTCTGTGAAGATGGGGGGCAGAAGCAGGATGGGAGGGAGACATCCTGACATCAGCATCCTTCTCCCCACTTCAACCCCTTGCACAGCAAGCAGGAGGCTCCTGAGAGCAGCTCCAAGGCAGAGGGCAGGAGCAGCACACAGCAGTGGGGGGAGAGACAGCTGAATTGCCCGGCAATTGATAGCCTGCTGGGCAGCTGCTGCACAGGGAACTTAGGGGAGCAGGGAGCTGATGGGGGGCTGCTGGTCAACCCTGGTTCCAAGCCCCCACCAGCTTGCTCCAATGGGCTGCTCTTTCAGAAAGCAGTGGACAAAGCAGGCAGCTGCCAAACAACATTATAAGGGAGCACTGCACAACTTTAAATAAGCATGTTCTCTAATTGATCAGCAAAGTAACAATGAAACTAAGTTAACTGGGATGTCTTTAATTGATGAGTTACTGTACAGGGCTCAGCCACACTCTGAGTACTGGTACCACCCCAAGGGGAGCTCCATGCGGAATTGTATCTAGATACCAGAATTCCTCTTAGAGCTTCCCAATGCACAAGGGGAGCATATGTGTGGCTAAAGGCTTTTGCAGGTGCAGCATACTCCCCATCATATGCCCCAGCAATTCCACTGACCACGCGTGGCAGAGGTCTAGCTCACAGCCCTGCTTCCTCCCTTTGGGAGGAGCGTAAGAATTGTGACTGAAACTTGTTCAAGGGTGCAAGGATGGCAGTGAGTTTTATAATGCTCTCCTGGAGCAGCCCAGCAGGATGTGCTCAGTCATTAGTACATTGTAGGAATCACTCATTACTTGACAAAGTAACATCATGCTCTGTTATACTACAATACAGCAAGCACTCTGCTCCTTATGCAGAAAGAGAACAGAGCATCTGTTGTCTCAGTCCACGGAAAATGAAATTCAGCATTTCAGTGAATCGGCTGGGAAAATAACGTGCTGATCCTTACATATTCCAATAGTCAGATATTAATCAGATTTAGCAAACAAAAACAACTGTACCAGAGAGATTAACAGTAATGGGCCTTAATGATTACTCAGCATATTTAATCAATCATTTGAAAACAAAACTCAGCACTTTGTTAGAACGTAGGCTGCAAAATAAGACACTAAAAAGCAAAGCAAGTGTTCAGCAAGTACATGCTTTCAACAGGGAATTTGAAAAGGGTGTTAGAACTAGCTTGCAGACTCTTCGCTACAGAAAAACAAAGATAAAATTAGAAACTAGGGCAATTTAAAAAAATAGAAACCTGAGGGCTTGTCCACATGGTGCACTGATGTGCACCAGTTGGGGTGTGAATTCTAGCATGCACCAGCATGTCATGCACCAACTGTCCCTGTGGATTCTGCTGGAGTGTATTAAAAGTTCCCCAGTGCAAAGCCATTTCTTTGCCAATAGCAAATTACGCTTTCATCCAGACTTCCCTGTGGACTCTCCAGCTCCTGCAGCATACTGTTGGGTTAAACATCTACTGCAGGACACATCCAGCTTTGCGGTGAGGGACAAGGTCTGGGTGTCTACCCAAAATTAAAATCCAAGCACCCATCAGCAAGATTGGATCACTAGTATAATGGTCCGTTCCCAATCATTAAATAAATCAACCTTTAAGTTATAGCTTCCAGAATCTGAAAATCCACCCCACCTTCCATGGCCCAATTTTGACACCACACACAGAAAACCCATTTCTGGACTGCTTCAACTCGCTGCCCCCACTGGTAACTGTCCAGGCCAGGGAAAATATATAGTCAAGCAGATTCTATACTCCAATGGGTGCAGGGCAAGCTATTCTACCTGACAGACCAGGAACGGTAGAGTCCAGATGAACAATCTTGGGAACCTGAGGAGAACATTCATGCCCCCGACCTAGGGTTGCCAGGTGTCCAGTTTTTGACTGTAACTCCCAGTTGAAAAGGGACTCTGGTGGCTCCAGTCAGCATAGGGCCCTTAAAAGTGAGGTCAGCAGTGCAGTGGAGCTAAGGCAGGTGCAGTGGGACTACACATAGGGGCACAGGAGCCGGATGGGGGGACATGCTGCTAGTTTTGGGAAGCCATGCAGAGCCACAGCAAGCAGGGAGCCTGCCTTACCCCCAAGTTCCAGCTCCACAGCTCCCATTGGCCAGGAATCATGGCCAATGGGAGCTGCGGAGGCAGCAGCTGTGGACGGGACAGCACACACCTGGAGCCTGCACCCCTGACCCCCTCCCATGCCCCAACCCACTGACCCAACCCTGATCCCCCTTCTGCCCTCCAAACTTCTCAATCCCAGCCCAGAGCACCCTTCTGCACCCAAAACCCTCATCCCCAGCCCCACCCCTGACCCCACATCCCCCAGCCGGAAGTTACGTCACCGCCCCCATGCCCCAACTCCTTGCCCCAGCCTGGAACCTCATTCCCCCACTCCAAACCCCCAGCCCAAAGCCCTCTCCTGTACCCCAGATCCCTCAGCCCTGGCCCTCATCCCCCCTGCACCCCAATCCCCTGCCCAGCACGGAGCCCCCTCCCATACCCTGAATCCCTCATTTCTGGCCCCACTCCAGAGCCCGCACCCCATTGTGTACCCCATCCCCTGAGACAGTGCGGTGAAAATGAGGAGAGTGAGCAACAGAGGAAGGGGAAATGGAGTCAGTGGGTGAACGGGGCCTCAGAGAAGGTGGGACAGGGGCAGGGCCAGGGTGTTCAGTTTTGTGCTAGTAGAAAGTTGGCAACCCTACCCAGACCTACGATGGGTTTTCCACCAGGTCCATCCTGACAGTCCAGATCCAAGGGCTCCTGGAAGACACCCCATAAGGAGTGGGGTACTGTCATCCGGATGCAGCTCATTGCCCTCAGCTAATTAACCTGGCCCCTGAGTGGCTGAAGACTCCAGCAGGCACCTTCTTAAACTCTGCAGCAGCCCTGTGTCCCTGGCTGCTTAATAGCATTCTATGTCTGCAGCTGTCTCGCTAGTCCTGCTTCTTGCTCCTGGCCCTCACTCAAGACCTTTGCTCCAGCTGATATACTCTGGCTCTGACCCTGATTCCTGGCTCTCAGCTCCTGCTAGCCCCCTGTGTACGGTAACTCAGCTCCTGATTTGGGCTCTGGTCACCTCTGCTCCAACCACAAGGCCAGCCTCCTGCTATGACCATTAGGCAAGACCACCCACGGCCCGGTGCATCACACAGAGAGAAACTTGAATGAATAAGTGTCTGAGGGGGGAGGGGATAGCTGAGTGGTTTGAGCATTGGCCTGCTAAACCCAGGGGTGTGAGTTCAATCCTTGAGGGGGCCATTTGGGAATTGGTCCTGCTTTGAGCAGGGAGTTGGACTAGATGATCTCCTAAGGTCCCTTCCAACCCTAATAATCTATGATTCTAAGCATCTGAGAAACTCACCTATTCCACTGTGGTAAGGTTTCCCAAAATTCCAGTTGAAAAAAAAATACAGACAGAAAGAACACAGTTCACAAGGGTCACAGTTATGGGAAATGTGGAAAGGAAACAATAGGTTTAGGATAATAACCACTTAATTGCTAAAGGTCTAAATTTGTGAAGTATCGTTTCCCCAACTATGTACAGTGTGATTGCCTCCAAGGAATGCAGGAAATCATATATTTTGAAATACACACAGTGGTTAGGATAACATCAGATTACACTAAAAAGCCCTAGGCTAAGGAGAAAGAACTTGCAAGCTGAACAGAGATCTCTGATACATTTAGTGACACCTAAGAGAAAGTTTGTTGTGACAGCTGTGGAGTAAGAAGGCTTGAAAGTTAGGTGGATTTGCAGTATTAGAAGGAGGAGATTATCCTTGTAAAAAGTCACAGGGTTCTTCCATCACATGGAAAGAGAAAGCAGCAAAATGCTTTAAAAACCTGGAATGTGAGTAGTAAAACAGATATTTCTCCAGGATTGCTCTCCAGAGTTGCCACGATTTGCAAATGAAATATCATCCCAGATAATAATCAGTTAAGGCTCTTGGCTCTGGGAACTCACCCAGTTAAAGTTAAAATTATGACTTGCACTATAGAGTCCTTCTCATTAGCTTTTTTGCATCTAGAACTTGAGGAGGGAAGGAAACTTGATACAACATGGAAGTCTTACCATATGTGGACCTTGAAGCCTGACGTAGCAGATGTAGGTACAGCTCTTGAGCTGGTGAATACCAGCATAGTTCCATGACTTCAACAGAACCATGCTGATTTACAACAGCTCAGGAGCTGGCCTGCAGGTAGTTGGTTTTTTTAAGTATTCTTTGTAAGCAATAAAAATGACTACTGTAGACATAGTAAGAAATGAAGTGTTTACAAAGGATTTGGGATCTGAGATTGGAGACGGCCTTCCCAGAGGTGTTACAGGTACAGCTGCATGCTACCCAGTTGAAGAATGTAACCTTTTTATACTCATATTTAAAGTACCATTGTATAATGTAACCAAAGTGAAAGGCAAAACTGCACTAAACTTTTCAGCTGAAAGCCTCAGTCTCTCAGTATGATACTTTGATGTCATCTCACTCATTAGCTGCTTCTAAAACAATTGACAACAAGCCTGAAAAATCACATCATGAAATACCTGAAGAGTTCCATAACAAAAACAGACAGCAATGGTCAGTCTGCAATTTGTCAAAGAAACAGTGAAGGCCAAAACAAAAAAAAATAAATAGAGAAAATGGACAACAGTTAATCATAGAGCAATGCTAATACCAAACAAAAGTGACGATAAAATAGCAGAAATAACTATCAGTGAAGTAATCCAAGATTAAAAATCCTTGCCAAGGAAAAATGTCATCCTTTTGGATTAGAGGCACAAGACCAAGATGTGAATCTAGTAGGAATCTCAAATAAGGAAGTAACTGAGTGAAACACATTCAATGGGAGGAGGATATTTGTAAAGCAATAATCCTAGAAGGGGCACAATGAAGTGAATGTTACAACTGATATGACTTATAGTAGATACAAGCTGGTGGTGTGAAAAGGCAACTGTAAATCAGTGGCGATTTGGACAGCATGCACAAATACATCACCTTACAGAGTACGGAGGAAACATTTTCTTTCTCTTACTTGTTGGCAGCCACCCCTCAAATACTGAATTCACCTTTGGGCAAAATCTCTATACTAGCAAGATATTTACAAACTTAAGGGAATTCATGGAACAGAAATAAAATTACATTGTGGATTTGAAGGAACTGATTTTTAAGAAAAGACAAAAGGATGCATACATATTATAGGGTGGGATGACAGAGAGTGACCTCTTATATTTAGGGCATACAACACTTCCCATTATAAAAAATTCTTGCAACTTTTTGTCTGAGAATCTCTAGTACCTTTATTGATTAGGCCAGGCCTGGGAATACCCACATGCCTTTCATTTCTCCGTGTCATCCAGTTTGGGTTTGGTTGAGCTATAAACTGTTAAGGATTATCATTTTCCTTCTCCTGTTTCACTTTCTCAGGAAACTTTTGGCAGCAGGAAAAAATAATAAACATTTGAAAGAGCTGAGCCCACCCCAACACAAAACCAGCAGACAATGAACTGGCAACACGAAGCTGCTGGACCAGAGGCAGTGGGTAGGGACATGGGAAGAGTGTGAGGTGGTCAGATATGTGGGTAGACTTTGCAGCCTTTTCCACAGGAAGACAAAAGCCATCTTTTACAACTGAACAAATAAGAATACCTCACAAATACCTTCTCCCCCATAACTCCCTCCCATGGTTTTTACCTTAGGACAGGACGATCTAGACCATGGCAAAGGATGTTATCAAGTGAAAGAAAAGACGAGGCTAAAGGCTGGAGTTTTGGGGACTCAAAGACTAGGATAATTTACACTTAAGAGGCAAAGGGACCAATACTAAGAAATCAAATTCTGAGCTAGCTACATTGCTTCATCATTCAGCCACACTCAAAACAAGGTCAAACAAAATGTCTTGTATCCTGGATTTGCTAGTTAAGAAGTATTCCTGCAGGTCTGATGCCAATGTTTTGATTTCAAGGATTCTACTCTAAGCCTAGCAGAGCAAATCTGGCTGAATAAGGGGAAACTTACGTGCCAAGATAAAGCTGAAAACAGGAATGGTTATCTATGGAGCAATTGATCAACAAATCTCTCCTGGATAATGCAAGTCTCTGAGGTTGAGGGGTGAAAGTTCTCCTGGAATTTTAGCAAGTTTCCTCAACAGCAGTCAATATGGGGCTGTGACTTTATCAGTCAGACCCCTGCAAAGGCTGGTCTGCTAACCCTGTGGAATTATGGAAGCTGAATACAACCAGTTTGCCAAATCATGCAGCAGTTACAAAGACATTTCTTGGAGCTCCTCCAAGGAGCATTCCAGCAGAGAGGCTGTTCAGCTTTGCTGAAGACACGTACACTCAAAATTGCTGCATACTTTTGACAGAAAATGCCAAGACTCTCTTTAATGCAATTTGCCAATAGTTACATCTCAGTGCTAAGGGTGAATATTTTCTACTAAAGCTTTTCACCAAAAATAAGACCTGGACAAGTGAAGTACTGAAAAAGGAAAGGGCCTAAATTACTTCCTTTTTTTAAAAAAAAAGTGCTGATACATACTGTTCAGTGGATGAAGTTCTTTCCTGGTGTAACTTCACTGACTTCAATGAAATTACCTGGATACATTGCAGTTATTAAAAAATGTACCTTTGAAATGTACTATATCTTTCTAAGGCCACAAGCCTACAAAGCATTTCAGAAGCTGCTTAATTTTGCTCACAGGAGTATAAGTCATTGAAATCAAGTTATTTGTAAATGCTTTGAAAGAACAGGCCCATAAGACTAACACCAAAATTTTCAAAAGCATCTAGTGATTTTGACTGCCTTAGTTGAGATACATAGAGACTGATTTTTCACACTTGTGGAGCATCCACAGTTCCAAATGAAGTCAATGGGAGATGCAGATTATTCAGCATCTCTGAAAAGTATTAGAGATTTCAACACAATGCTACAATAAACTTTACAGTTCAAAATATTAGTTTTTTATCTGATCATTTTCATTATTCGACTACGACTGCTACCTTCTTTTTGCTGTTGAAACTTCAGAAAAAATAAGTTAATCACATTCCTAGGGTGCTCACATACAACTGACTATGTAAAGTTGAAAAGTCTGCTGATTCCTGGTTGAAAATCTTGCTGGACTTATTGGGGAAATTGGTATCTGGTGTTTTGCTTCTTTGTTATAAGATATTCCTTCAGAGCCTCTCTTTACACTTCCAACAAGTAGTGGTGAATTGACAAGCACCAACTGTATGAAAAGAACATAATTTAAATTATTTCCTATTGTGTTACAGATCTTCTCTCCAGCAACTCTATACAAGCTTGCATCCGATGAAGTGGGTATTCACCCACGAAAGCTCATGCTCCAAAACTTCTGTTAGTCTTCAGGACTCTCTGCTGCTTTTACAAGCTTGCTAATGAGCATTATGGATAAAAAAGGATATTTATTTCAATTGTGTGTGCTATCAGTTATGAGGTTTATGACAAGGGCAAAATGCTGCTATGTAAACAACATATTCTGATATAGTAATACTAACACTAATATCAACTTATGTGTATCATATTAGTTGAGCCAATATTCCCCTGTGTGTTCTACTGAAACATACCAAACAAAAGGCAAGTTTTTAAAAAGCTTGATGGAAGAACTGGAGAGCAGATATTGTATTGACCAATAATCACCAACAATAAAGAAATATATTTAAGATGTTTATGAATAGCTTGAAGATACTTCTTCAGCCCATTTGAAGAAACAAGCTTTTGAAACAAGGTCTCTTTCTTTTTGGTGCTGAATTTAACTCCAACAGTACTTGTTAGCTAACCCTATTTCCAAGGGATAAGTTTTCACCATTGAGTGCACCTTTTACTACTCTGATCAGTGTCTACCAAGAACAGAGAGGGGTTTTTTGTTTTTGCTTTTTAAAGTGGAGGGCTCTTAGATTGTCTATGTATTCAGTCACTGAAGAGAGTTTTAAATTAGTTTTCTTCATACTGCACAGACCAAAAGTTAACTGGACAGAATCATTTGCATTTTTGTAGGAGAAAGGAATTCAGTTAGTATTCAAGATACCTAATATTATTAATTATTATTTGTATTCAATTAGCACCTAGAGGTCCCAGCTGAGATTAGGGCCCCATTGTGCTAGGCACGTCAAACATATAGGCTATGTCTACATTGCAATTAGAGGTGTGACTGCAGTATGTGTAGACATACACAAACTAGCTGTGATCTAGTTAGCCTGAATAACAATAGCAGTGTAGACTCAGCAGCAGGGCAACAGCACAGGCTAGAATACATACCCAGGTCCCAAGTGGGCTTGTACAGCCTGTGCTACTGTGACTGAATTGCGACTGCAGCACAGATTCATACGGAGAGACATTCCTTGCCACAAAGAGCTGACAATCTAATTAGACAAAAGAAAGGTTGGCAAGAGAGAGGCACAGAAGTGATTTGCCCAAAGTCATATAGCAGGTCAGTGGAAGAGTAGCTCAGTCATCATGTCCATTCAGTCTTTGGCTTGTCTACTGAGATTGTTAGCATAGCGCCAATTTATGCCTGTTGTGATGGTGTTTTTTTGTGATAGGGCCACTTATGACTGGAAACTGGAGTCAGAACACCAAGTATCAGGACAACTGCACTTTTATTCTCCCTTCGTGGTCCACCAAGGGCACCTACTTTAGGCTTCTAGCTCCTAACTGTCACCTCTCTTGGACAGAGACCCATGTCTCATTCCCTCTTGACTGGGGTTTTAAGGCTGCACTGCTTCCTAGATTACAATGCAATATCTCCAGCAAGCCACACTTCCTCGACAGACCAGCGTCTACACTTTGCTTACTCTCCAAAGGCTATGACCAGTGTGTTGCCCACAGTTATAAGCTACTATCCAGCCTTTTCTGAGCAAGCACATTTATTCTTCAGGTAAAAGCATTATAGAAAAAGCATATGAAAACTTATTCGCAGGGCCCTAGTAAGTCAAGTCTTTCTGATCCTTCCACAAGGACTGGGACCCCTCCTTTGATAGAAGGTACATTTCCTAGATCAGAAAGAAGGCCCTGAGTCAGTTAAATTCAGGCTCTTGACCCAAAAGCCCTTTCTTTTTCTACTGGTCTCTGAAAATCCAGTCTGAACCAGTATATGTAAGCCTCTCCAGTGGGTGGTGTCAGGAAACAGAGCCTACAGCACAGCCAGCTCTGGCCAACCTAACAGGCACAACTGGTTTGAAGTAAGCTGCCTGAGTGGCTATGCTGCCTGATTGATTGGAATAGCCATCATTAGCAGACCAGGTCTTATATTCAGTAACAGTTCAACAGTAACAGCACTCACCTATGGCCGTGACAATTCCTGTGCCTTATCGTCCACAGCCCGGCTCCTGTCTTGGACACAGCCTTGCTCCTGCCTTGCCTCATTCCATGTAAGCCGGTTCTGACCCTCAGTTCTGATTCCTAACCTCTGACTTCAGCTCTGGCATCTGGCCTCGGACTCCAGTTCTGACTCCTGTCTCCCAACTCCCACTGTGACCCTTGGCTTGGGTTCAGGCTCTGACCCTAGGCCCCGATTCCTGTTCTAACCACTAGGCCTGACTCCCACTCCGACCATTAGGTATGACTCCTCCAACCACTAGATATGACTGCTCATGTCCCACTTATGTGACAGGGCAGGCAGTACTTCTCTGAAGGTGTTAGAACCTGAATGAATTTGCCAAATCACCTCCCATTGTTAGTTGCAGAACACAAACCATTTATTTAAATCAATGGACCCCAAAGATAGATATTGTAACCTCACGCAGTATCGCATTTCCCCTCTACAGAGGTTACACACAATCCCTGCCCACAGTAACACATAAACTAAATACAATAAGGTGTTTCAAAGACATTGCAGGAAATTGCCATATTTGTCACAATATGGACACTTACAACTGGAAAATGAAGTAACACTACCAAATGTCAATCAGATATTAACAACTTTAGTGACTGTTACGGCAAGAGTTAGACTAGCCATTTACAGGTCAAGGCTCTAGACCTCATTCCTAAATCATGCAATCCCTTTTCTGAAAAGCGTTTTTAAAAATTGACTTTCATATTCTTAGTAGAGTTGTAAAATGTAATTATTTTGTTCCAAGCTTTAACTCTAACTCTTGAATTTTCTAGTAAGAAAAATCTTCAAGGCAATTATTTTTAAATGTAAACTATAGCCACTTATTATATATCCAAGTAATAAACATCTGTAAATCTTTGTTCTCAAGGAATATTTGCTCACACATAGAAATGAACTAATGTAACATTTAAAATTAAATTTAGGCATTGCTTGTTTTTAAACATGATGCCTTTGTGCTATGTCAAATTATACAGTTTGAAACCACTAAAATATTAGGGGCCAGGAGTGAGCAGAGGAGCACAAAGAATTATTGACAAATGAATGCACATTATGCAGAGTAGAATACGCATAAAATGTCTATGAATCCCGGGTATCAGACTGAAAAAGCAGAGTTATAAATGACAGATCATTATCTAGTGTAACCCTGATATAACAGTATAATCCTGAGTAGATTTAAACAGAGTTAAGGCTCCAAGACATCTAATAGAGGATTGCCCTTATTTATTACTTGGTGCACAATAGCACCAGCCATGAGAAGTAATTGAATTATCATTTTTACAAGTTCAAATCTCATTCATGCTAATCTCTTCAGGTATTATATTAGTATCATACACATCATACATACTATATTGTCTCCTGAAAACTTAAACCAATAAGATGCTGGATTATCTACAAAGATAAATGCAAAATGTACTTACAATACTGTTCTATCAATTTAATCATACTTCCTATTGCCCTTAACGGTGACCTATTGCACAAGACACTTGACAAACAGCAAATTCTATGGATACCTTTTCTTTCAGATTTTCCTCAAAGGAAAAATCTTTAGAAATATATATAAAAATGGTACAAAAGTAGTCTCTTATTAAATACTGTTAATATGAATCAACTGTTACAGCCGAAATAAATCTCTTTACAATTTACTTTAACACAAAAAAAGGTACCAACAAAAGCTTTTCAATCAATGTAGGAATAGCTACAATCCCAAAAAAGTTTAGCTTTAGTCCACCAAGGAAGAGGGTTTTTCAAAATTCTAAGAATATTCACCAGGGCATGGCTAATTTTGTAAACTACGAAACAATCGTCTCTCAATAGATTCATTGATTGAACCTCATGGTATTTAAAAAAAAAAAAAAAAAAATCAGTCCTTAAAAATGTTCACAATTTCCTTGTCCCAGCTGCCAAATGATCCATTTGTGCCATTTGTTTCACGGTCTTAACAGGATTCTTGAATTTGACAATACAAAGGCTGGTACTGTACTCAGGTCATAAATGTTAGGGGAGGATACTGTTCCTGGCAAGTAAAAGCTGACTATAGGATTACATGTGCCATCTTGAGCTACATATCTTACAACACTGGTGACAGCACTAAAGATTATGAAAGTGTATACAGAAAGCCCTCTCACCCTCCCCATATATATGCTAGCCCTTTTCCTTTAAACATGACCAGTAATACTCCCCAAGATAAATTAAGTTAAACCAAGTACAAAAGGAAAGAAAACAGCAATGGGGAAAAAATGTTCTTCCTCAGTGCCTAAGTGCTGGTCCAGAGCTTCAGCTGTCTTTAACGTATCCTCTTAGATATTTCCAGTTACTAGAGTTTACGTTAATCAGAGTTCCCAGGCCTGTTGGCCCACGAGCATTCAGAGAATAAAGGTTTTAGACTCAATTCCCTCTGGACACTTCTCTTTGATATAGTTACACACTACCGGTGATTCTGGGAAATTGCTCATCTGCCGATAGGAAACTGGAACCATGTGAACCTCCCACTCCTACAGTAAGTCAGTGGGTATGAGACCTTTACTGCAGAGGAATAGTGAGATGTTTTGGCTATCAACATGCAAGCAAAATGAAACCTCTACCTTGCCAAATGCCATCATCAAACCCAGATAATGCAGCTTCTACGCTTTTTCAGTCTCTTGCTGAGATAAGGGTTTGGACGACCAAAAGCTGACTAAAACTCAATCCAAAAAAAGGGGAGGTGATGCAGGGAGGTTGGGGAAAACATCAGAAGAGTACGTGAGGGATCCTTCATTCAAGAGGTTTACAGCATGGGACTGCTGATAGTTACATGAGAGCCTTACCCACTTTCGATTGCTCCTAGATTCACAGGTGCACAAAAGCTCCTTTTCTTTTTCTGGTAATGCAGAACATTATGGGGAACGTTTATATCAGGCTGTGGACCTCACTACATTTATCCATGCTTTTGAGACATCTAAATTAGATTAACTCTACATGGAGCAATCCTTTGAGAAGCCAGTGCAGAACACGAATGCAGTTTGGTCAAGTTAATGGTATTTTGGTCTCTGTCTCTGACTTCCTGTTTGCCAAACAGGGCAATTCCAGGTGGCAACATTGATCTATAAAGGCCTACACAGAGCAGGTCCTGACTACCTGAGACTACCTCACTGCATGTTTATCACTCCAAGTGGAGCTCAAAATCTCTACATGTGAACTTCTGGAGGTTAGGTAGCCTCACTAGGATGCTCTCAACTCTGAAGTTGACTTTCCCCATTTGGTGCAGAGCTCAAAGTCTTATATCGATGACAGTTACTGTTTGCTTCCAATGGGTACAGCTGAGCAGGTGCTGAACATGGTTGCTTGTGGAGACAGTTGCAGCCAACTGTTTTAGCTACCCATAATGCTGATGCCCTTTGTCACCAATGAATACTTTTCATACTGTAGAGAAGGCTAAAGTGAGCTGACTTTCATAACTTCTCAGGCTTTTGTCAAAGGATATAGGAGAGTATAAGGGGTAGTTTTGCTTTTACGTACAACTGAGGCTGGGGAGGGGAGGGTTGGGGGGATTAGACACCATTGACCCTAGTTCATATTATTTGTACAGGTTTTTAAAATATGGTATATGTACACATAGTTTTATAGATTTAAAAAAACAACAGTCTTCCGACACACTTTTACCAAACTCCCATTCAACAATTATCAATTGCAGTGTGAGTTCTGGAACTTCAGAAACCAAAATTCTAGTCAATTCAATTTTAGCACCAACAGACAGAGAAAGAGCATAAGCAAAGTCTCAGTTTCCCCAGCCTTGCACACAAAAAAAGACATTTATATCAAGGAACATAAAGTGAGTATAAAACAAAAATTAAAAATGAAAATGTAGTTTCTGTTTGGCATTAATTATAGGTTGGGTTAGTTGCATGACTTCTTATTAGGTTGTCTGGCATGTCCACTACAGACCTTACTTTCAGTATTATAACTTTGCCAAACATTTACCATTTGGGCTCAGATTTCCCATGCTGGGGATCTGCTTCAGACACAGTTCTTTGGGAAAAGTTTAGTGAAAGCAGTTTGGCTGTTCTTGAGAACAAAACCAACATTTTTCCAATGTTAAAAATTTCAGGTGACTACCTTTGAAAAGCTGTAGCATGCATGTAATTTTAGAGAAAAGGCTTGAAATTTGGCAGGAGGTGGCCCTTGTACCAGAGATGCGCCTTTTGTTTTCCCCATTAAAATCCACTCACATTTAGCCAAGCTATAAGCCTTTCAAAAATCATAGCTTGAACATATTTAGAAGAGACTTGCTGAAGTTTTGCAGCTTCATTCCCCTGAACTTTTCCTACATTGCAGCTCTTGACTACTGTGGGCTATGCTTGGGCTGGGCACCAGAACTGAGAGACTGGAGCCTGTCTCTTCTGTGCCCTCAGTGCCTCTCCTCCCCACTCTGGGCCCAGGCCGCAGGGAGGAAGAAGCTGCCTGATTTGACTGCAGAGGAAATAGGAGGCAGACCTGGAAGGGAGCTGAAGAGAGAAATAGATTGGGGTAAGCAGCCTGGAGATACTGGGAAGGGAGCCTGGGATTGGAGGCTAGCAGGGTGAAGGAGACAGAAACTGGGACTGGGAGATGGTGTATCAGAGACTGGGATTGGGAACCAGGGTAGGACTGGGAGCCAATGGAGGAGGGGGGTAGAGGGAAGAGGGAGAAGCCTCAGCGTAGGGGAGAACTGTGATTGGCTGAGTGCAAAGACAGGGGCTGGGACAGGGAGTCCAGAATGGTGATATTAGGACTTGCTGGGCAAAGAGACTGGGACTGGGATGAGAAACCTGAGGCGTGACGACTGGGACCAGCTAGGGGAAGAGAATGGGACTGGGACAAGAAGACAGGAGTTGGGAAAAGAGAGCACTGGGCCAGGGAGAGAGATTGAAGGAATGGGGCTGAAGATGTCACACTTGAGGGAGAATAGGCAGCAGATCCCCTTCAGAGTCAGCACAGAACCCAAGACTCTCAAGTCTCACCATTCCTCTCTTGTCAGCAAATACCTGTCAAACCCAGTGGCAAAGTGTCCCCTCCCTGGCTAGCGTTTGTCCACACAGAGGACAACTTCCTAGTGCTATCAATTATTTTATTAGCTCAAGAGGCAACATATCATGACCAGGACATGCGTGGCCAAACCTAGTGGGTGGAGAAGGAGTCAGGATCAAGGAGTCAAGTAGAGAGTCAGACCCAGGAGCAAAACAGGACTGGAGCAGAACAGGAAAAAGGCTGAGAACAAGACTAGAAATAGGGCAGGCACATGAATGCTAGGACTTGTGGACATAAGCGTTTAGCAGCCAGCAACCTGCTGCAACTGCTGCTGAGCTTAAAAACAGGCCCACTGGCTCCCTTCAGCCAATCAGGCAGCCCTACTGCAACCCAGTGGAGCTCATTAATCTGCCTGAAGGCTAGTCCTTGGGTTCAGCTGAAGGAGCTCAATCTTCATGGACACCTTCTAGGGGCCCTCAGCTCAGGCTTTTCAGGATGAGCTCAATGGAAGTCCTGCGTAGACCTGGTGCCTGGACACTCCCCGCAGCTCCCATGACCAGTTATCAGGACCACAGCCTTCACAATCCATTAGGTAATGAAACCTAACCTGCAATTCATCTGGAGCCCAGAATCTGCCAAACTAGGTATTCCTCTTGTCCTTAGACTACTACAGATGACGGTGGTGGGCTGGGCAGACCAACAAATAGGTTTTTACTGAAGGTTTTTGGAGAGAAATGTGGAATTCCACAGGAGTTTTCTTTGACTCTAGTAGCTGCAGTTTAAACGTCAATAGGTTGATTTGCTCCATGATCTTCAATGAACCTATATAATGACGGTCTAACTTGGCTGTCGATAGGATTGACTGGAGGTTTCTGGTTGACAATCAGAGCACGTCCCCCATGATAAGGATATGTACAGCCCTCAATCTGATACAGTTCTGGTTGGAAGTCCACGGAGCCAAAAGACATGTTCTCAAAGGAGGCAGGTTGTCTCCAAGGCAGCAGGAGAAAAGGAACAAAGTGTGCCATGTTGCTCATAAGATTGACTGCAAATAGTACCACCATGCAATGATGGGAACGAGGCAGATCCACAATGAAATCCAGAGACACAGCCCACCAGGGCTGAGATGAAGTGGGCAGCAGCTGGAAGAGGCCAAATGAAGTCATGCATGGGTTCTTCATTCAGGAGCAAAGGTCACAAGAGCCAACACATTTCTTGACAGAAGACTGCACATCCAGCCGCTAGAAGTTCCATGAAACTAAGCTCCACGTTTTAGTTTAACCAAAGTGATCCTGAGCCGTGTATTGTGACAAAGTTTCAGGGCTTCGAGTTCAGGGAGACCATTGGGGACATAAATGCATTCCTCATAGTTAAGGTTAAGATTTTTCCATGGTTATTTTTGTTAGAGAATGAGCAGGCTGTCCCAGAGGGGGATTGAGTAGACTGGCTTCTTTATTGCAGTACTTGTTCCCATCGACCCAATTGTTGAGTAAGCACTGAGTTAATCACATCACACTCTTATCTAAGTTAATATGTAAACACCTACATTTACTACAACACCCCCAAAACCCTTATTGAATAATATGACCACTCATACAATGAATATTAATAACTATATGCTGAATATAAATTATCCCCACCCGTTTACTGTTTACAGTATTAAGCATATTCTACAGAGATTTTTACCTTGAAGATACATTTCTTTGCAGTAATTGCAGCCACAAATTCCCTTGATCAGCAGTTCACAGGGAAGGGAGGAAGGGGTCATGACTCTGAGCTCCTTTATGTAGCCAGGAAAGGAAGGGAGGAAGAGATAACACTTCTTTACACAAAGGGTATTCTTTAGACACCCACATTACTTATGCAGCTGCAATGTTTATCAATCCTTAACAAGCAGAAGGGACGGAGAAAGATGGCACTTTGTCAGCACACCACTGGTTTCCCAGGTCTCTGCTTAACCCTTATATATCCTAACAATTTTTAGTAAAAGCCATGGACAGGTCATGGACAATAAACAAAAATTTATGGAAGCCTGTAAACTGTCTATGACTTTTACTAAAAATTGTTGGAGAAAAGAAGCTAACTGCTGGAGGGGCTGAAAGCTTGAGCCCCACTCCCAGGCAGGAGGCTGATACCCCCTGTCACTGCAGGGGGGGCATGCAGCTATAACTATGGCTCCAGCTCCAGCCCCAGCTGCAGCCCTTGAAAGCAACAGCCATGGCTGCTGAGGATTGGGGTGACAGTTCCGGCCTCGACCTTGCCCGCAGCCAGCTGCGGCAGGGGCTGACGTCAAAGAAGTCACGGAGGTCCGTTAAAGTCAGGGAATCCATGATATCCATGACTAAACAGTATCCTTACCCATAGTAGAGAATCCCATTCTGTAACCGGAAACCTGAACTGGGCTAGGTATCTGTATTGTCCATGGCCTGGCAGATCCAGGTAGCAAATGATGAACATTAGGCTCTCATCTATCATTCTACTGGGAAAGCTGGATGGTTGAAGGACTGCCAAAAGATGGTCTGTGTGGGATTCAATGTACTCATCTTTCCATTTCTAACTTTTGGGTGGTAAGTCATGACAAACTCACATCAGGGGACAAATAGTGACCAATCTGATGCTGATTTAAGTTTCAGAAATGGTGCAGAGATATTCCAAGTTCTTGTAGACTGTAAGGACTTGAAATGGGAACCAGGTTCCTTCCAGAAGGTGATGTCACTCTTCAAAGGCTGCCTTGATACCCCAAATGTCATACTTCCTTTCTGCCAGAGTTAATTTCATGAATAAAAAGCATATGGGTGGAGTAGATTATGTGGACCCATTTGATGCATCAGTACGGCTGTCAAACTTTGGAGTGCAATCCAGACCAGTGAGGGCTTGTGTCCCCACCTGCCTTAGAATCATAGGACTGTTAGGGACCTCGAGAGGTCATCTAGTCCAGTCCCCTGGACTCATGGTAGGATTAAATAACCCTAGATGCTTTGTAACCTTGTAACCCTTGGTGCCTTAAAATATTCTGCTGCTGTAGCTCCCTTGTCTGAATGTTCCCAGCCAGCATACAAGCATGCACTGTGTGTCTATGTGATAAGCAGAAGCGGTCCAGCAACCTGCTTGTTACTGTCACACGGAGCTCCACTCACAGCTTGTCTGGTGCCTCCTCCTGGTCACTCTGGGGACTAGCTCTAGAGGTCAATGCACCCCTCCTGCAGTCGCACACTGTCACTCCATCTCTGTCTGGTCTGCAGGCCATCTCGTTCCAAGAATCACATTCTCCTCTTCATGATTCAGCCCTCTGGCCGAGTCATTCAGCGTTCCCCCCACTTCTGGAGTACAGTCCTTCAGTACTCTGTCACTCCCACAGTGACCCAGGCAGTCTTTCAGTTCACTGCCCTGCCAGTGCCACTTCCCCAGTGGTGGATAGGGGAACCTGGGCCTTCCCTCTACTCCAGGTTCCAGTCCAGGGACCCTCAACCCAGCAGTTCTGGGCCCTACTCTCCCAGTCCTCACTGATCTTTCCCTGGACTGCTTCCTACCACTCCCAGTTCCCTCCTTACTCTGGGTGGACCAGTTCCAAATCCTCCTCCCTCTCCCCAGGGAGTGATTGCCCTTTCCCAGCAGCAGCCCTGTCTGTTGTCAGGTTCCTGGCTTTATAGGCCCCACCTATTCCTGCACAGCTGAACCTGTTTACAATCAATTCCCTGCTCCCTGCCTCTTCCTCCAGATGCAGCCTGTGCAGTTAATAGGTCTACATGGCCACCTTAACCCCATCCAGTTCACCAACCATACTCTGTTATCCACCAGCTTTTTGGTAACATATGGCAAGATGACCCCAACACACACACACCCATGGCTCAATTTTTCCCAAAAGCATGCGCTCTGCAGTGTCCAGCCCCTTCCTGGACCATTCGGAGGAATAATACAGTTTATTTGCTCCTCAATAGGGACAAAATACACAGCTTATCACTTTAACTGGTGCTAACAATCACTTAAATTCAAACAGCTTGGGGTTGGTTTAGATTAAAAGTAAAAACATGTATGTTGTTTTAGACTAATAACAAGTTTAACGTCATCATTAAGACTGTGCCAAAAATGACGGCACTGAGCGGCCTCATTCCATTCTGGGTTTGGCACTAGGTTCTGGAAGTCAGCAGCATAATTATCGGCTAACTCTGCCTTAGGGTCCAGACTGCAGCCTCTGCCCTGCACAAGTGGTTTGCGTCACAAAAAATCACCAGCATGGCTTGGACAAATTCTTCAAACTGCTTCAAGAGGGGAATGGACTTTTCCAGGACTGAGGCGGCCCAGGTCAATGGCCAGTCGGTCTGCAAGCTAATAAGTGCTGCCTTGGCCTTGTTGGTAGAAAATGTCTGCAGCCACAGTAGGAACAGGAGATGACACTGGTTTAGAAACCCACAGAACATCTCCCAGTCACCATCAGGTTTGTTGGGTAAAGGTCTCTTCAAGTCCTCCCTAGGTCTGGGTCACAGGTGACACAGCTTGAATTTGCAAGGTGACATTCTGCCCCTGCAGGTCTTAGGCTACACTACAGAACCCTGTATATCAATCACACTTATCCTGCAAGTTTGACTGGGTTTAGTATCTGTGGTTCTTCCCTTCAGGAGTCTGTGATCAGTGGTGTGTGTAGTGACCAGACAGTCTTCTTACAATCAAAGTATTGTTTGCTTTTTACTTACTGTTAAAATAGTTAGAGAAAAGGGATTTTAAAACAACATACATGCATGCATGTCTCGCTTACCTAAAGGCTTACCCTCCCTTATTGATAGTCTAAACATGCCAAGCTTCTTCAGACACTCCACAGGACCCTGTGTCTCCATCTGGTCCCCCCAACAACATCTCTCCACCACCTGAGCGTGTTTTTTTTTCCACTCTAAAAGGAGTCTGGTGGCACTTTAAAGACTAAGATTTATTTGGGCATAAGCTTTTGTGGGTAAAAAACCTCACTTCTTCAGATGCATGGAGTGAAAATTACAGATGCAGGCTTTATATAATGACACATAAAGAGAAGGGAGTTACCTCGCAAGTGGAGAACTAGTGTAGACAGGGCCAATTCAATCAGGGTGGATGTAGTCCACTCCCAATAATAGATGAGGAGGTGTCAATTCCAGGTGAGGCAAAGCTGCTTCTGTAATGAGCCAGACACTCCCAGTCCTGATTCATGCCCAAATTAGAATGGAATATCAGGATTGGAAGGGACCTCAGGAGGTCATCTAGTCCAACTCCGTGCTCAAAGCAGGACCAATCCCCAGACAGATTTTTGCCCCAGATCACTAAATGGCCTCCTCAAGGATTGAACTCATAATCCTGCGTTTAGCAGGCCAATGTCAAAAAGGATCAAATAATATTTTAAAGCACTAATTTTTTAGAATGATAACAGAAGTAACAACAACAAGTAAAACTTTATGGTCTCCAATAGGTTTAGCCTAGATAGATACTTATGCCAAAAAACAAGTTACTTTACTGAGTTATGTTAACTCAGAATAATGTGAAACAAATCAAATGAAGTTATGAAACCAAGAAAGAACCACACAGTGATGCAGTCACAAAGGTGGGCCACCACCTATATTGGGGCATTCTTGATGGCATATTCGAAAATATTTGACCAGGGTCAAATAATAAGCAGTCAATTGACCAGCCTGCCAAGCCTACACTGTAGGATCATAGACAGGAAAAAAGAACCACTGATTTTTAGAAACAGGAAAATACAAATATTAAACTGCTTCATACACATAGTGCCCATTATTGACTAAACAGTTCCTAATTCTTTAATTCATCGACTGATTTAACCTCAGGGTCAGCAGAAGAGTATTCACTTGGTATGTTTATTTTTAATCCGCTTTACTTTAAATAAAATTTGCCAAATGATCTGGATGAAAGAATATATGGGATTTAACATCATAAGTGATATGATACTCCTCAAATACAAAAGCTTAAATCTCACATTAAGTTGCTTAAGCATTGAGGCTGAAAGCACAAAGCATTTTCTACAAATCATAAGAGAGTCTGAATAATATCAGGAAAAAAATGCAGCATTTGCAAAACATGTCAGGGAGTTACCAGGTGAGAGGAAGTATCCAGGCTTGTTCACTACAGAGCACAAAATTAACCAATCACATTGATGTACCAATCCTTATCCAATACCACTACATGTGTTGAAACACTCTGACAAAAACAGATCTGCCTGGAGCAACAGGAGGAGGATTGCAGGTAGAAATCAAAAAAGATTTCTGCCCTTCAGAGGAAAAAATATTTCTGTTAGTCGCAAGGACTTACATTAAATGTGTTTTAACTTATCTACATAGGTGTTGTGATTATTACAGACGCAAACAGAGAAAATTAACAAAACTAAATTTTATAGCTCTGTCTGCATGCCTTGTTCAAAACCAATCCCTATGCATGAAATGCTCCCCAAACTGGTTCATTAAGCCACCCTTCTTCGTGCTTTATGTCCCCCCATAAGGCTTCTTCCATAATGCCCACAAGTGAACCAAACCAAACAAATCATTAAAATCAAAATCTCTTATTCCTTCCTGTAGTCTTTATAGGGCATTTTATCTTCATCACTTCTTTCTATTAGGCTACGTCTACACTACCCGCTGTATCGGTGGGTTACAATCGATTGCTCGGGGATCGATATATCGCGTCTCATCTAGATGTGATATATCGATCCCCGAGCGCACACATATCGATTCCAGAACTCCACCAACCCCAATGGAGTTCCGGAATCGACAGGGGGAGCCACGGACATCGATCCCGCACGGTGAGGATGGGGGAGTAATCCAATCTTAGATATTCGACTTCAGCTACGTTATTCACATAGCTGAAGTTGCGTATCTAAGATCGATTTTTCCCCATAGTGTAGACCAGCCCTTAGTGTGTAAGCTCTTTGAGACATACACTCCTTTCCTTTTGTGTCCTGTACAGCACTGAGCACTTCAGCTACGATTAAGAACACACTTTTTCTATAGAGATGTCTAAGGATGATAATAAGACTTCACCAAAGTATATGATTAATCTTAAAGAAATTAGTAGCTTCCAGCTCTTTTTCCTTCCAAACCATTTCAGAATTCTCCACATCCTGAACTCCACAAGACATCTTAGTGCAGTGTAAATGGAATCGAGTGTTTTTCTTCCACATGAGATAGAAACACATTATAAGAAAACACTGGTAGAAGGGGAGACCTGCAATTCAGGACCATCAGAAGTACTTATATCAGGAATGAGTACATCAAATCCTATTGTCAAAACAGAAAGAAAACAACTTCAGAGGCCTGCTCTGCACTGTGGTGTTTAGGAGCCAAACCAGTGAAATAAATGAGTTCTTATTGATTTAAAAGAGATAACTTAAGCCCTGAGCCAAAATCTCATGGGAGCATGATACTTCCTCTGAAGTCTATTGTCACACAAATAATATTGCATAAGAGCCTTACCAGCAGGGGTGGCTCCAGGCCCCAGCATGCCAAGCGCATGCTTGGGGCAGCATGCTGCAGGGGGCGCTCTGCCGGTCACTGGGAGGGCAGCAGGCAGGGTGCCTTCAGCAGCATGCCTGCGGAGGGTCCACTGGTCCCACGGCTCTGGTTGACCTCCCGCAGGCAAACCTGCGAGAGGTCGACTGGAGCCGTGGGACTGGTGACCGGCAGAGCGCCCCCTGCGGCATGCTGCTGTGCTTGGGGTGGCGAAATGTCTAGAGCTGCCCCTGCTTACCAGGTGTGCTTGAATCACTGAAATTACTTAAAACCCATTTCTCTTTTATATGTGCATAGTCAACAGCCTGCTCAGACACTACCAAAATGCAAAGTATTAAAAATGTGGGATACCTATATATATTGAGTAGAATTGTGAAAAAAGAACAAAAAGCAACTTCTTCCCCTTTTCCTGCTAGTGATCTAGTAGGAAATTCTCCACTATTAATAAACTTGAGAACAGACCTGGCACTATAACCACCAGTAACTGCAATCGAAAATAAACAAAGTAAAACAGTTAAAAAAACAGAGTATGCTCACATCAGTATCAGGAAGGCAGGCCATCAGGGTTGCAGTGGTTCTTAGTCCCTGAGAAAATTAAATCTCCCCTGCTCACATCAACACATCAGGTCAAAGGCCGGCCTATGGAGCAGATCTTCAGCTAGCATAAATTGTCACATAGCTCTTTTGAAATCAGGGCAGTCATCAATTATGTTTTAAATATATACCCTTTTATGTATTCTTAATTACTTTCTTATTTTTATTTACCAGGACATTCTCCCCTGCCTCAAGCTATGTTTCAGCCTCTACAAAATTTAAGACATTTATTTATAAATAAATTTGAGGCAGGTTTTTAATATTGTTTCCTTTACAAGATACATGGTTAGAATCCCTGACCCTTTAATATAGGCAATTTAGTGAAAGAATTGCACAATTTAAAAAAATCATACTAGTACACACAGAAGATTCCTTAGACTGTTTAAAATATAGACAAGTTAAACACTTACATATATATTTTGGAACTTTTGAGGGATAAAATAAATTTAGTAAAATCTTTAAGAAAAGATGACTGATTTTCTCACCATTTTTAAAAACTATCTGGCACTCATCTGGTCTGTGTGAGGAGGAAAGTTTTGGCAAGCAACATGAATTACGTTTACAGAAGATTATGTATAGAGTTTGAGAGACAGCATTTTAATCTAAATGCATGTTCATTAGATATTTGTACTGAATCCCACCCCCTTTCAGCAGTAAAGGATTTCTGCACTGCTGTGTTTTTCCCTCACGTCCAATGTGGAAAATCTATCTGCTTAAAGAATTTTTTCAAGTGCCTTTAATAATCTTGTTTGTACAAATACCTGTATATTAGGGCAAGGACTGGAGCAAAGATTCCTGGCAAACAATGCAAAAATCAAGTTGTGTGCCAAGGACTGTTCTAGGAATTATTTTGGGGAAGTTCTATGGCTTGTGTTACACAGGAGGTCAGACTAGATGATCATAATGGCCCTTCTGGCCTTGGAGTCTATGAATGATATGTTCTATGTATTGTCTGCAGTATTGTTGTAGCCCTGCTGAGAGAGACAAAGTAGGTGAGGTAACATCTTTTATTGGACTAACTTCTGCTGATGGAAGGGACAAACTTTTGAGCTTCATAGAGCTCTTCCTCAGGTTTTGAGAAGGTAACCAGAGTATCTGAGCTAAATAAAAGGCAGGACAGATTGTTAAACATAAGGGTTTTGCACATGCTGTAGGAGACCACTTAAAATGAAGTGGCAAATAAGGGTTAGCAGGCAGCAGGGTGTGTTACAAATTGTTGTAATGAGCCATAAAACCAGTGTCTCTGTTAAATCCATAATTTTTTAGTGTCCAGCAGAATTATGCATATAAGTTCCCAGGGTTATCCTTTGAAGGTGTGCTAGTTTTCTCAGAGGGTGAGGACTGAGCAGTCACATATGGAGTGATCGCTTTATGAAAAGGGTTTGCAAAGAAATCTTTCCCAACCCCCCTCTTCTGGCCTTCAAACATCCCACCAAGCTCATAATCAGAAGCAAGCACCTCACAGACCAGGACAAACAACTCAGAGCAGCACCAACCCTGACAGAACAACAGATGCAAAAACCTGCAAACATATCTCCACTGCTACTATGATCAATACCCCCAACAACACACTTTTCAAGATCCATGGTTCCACCACATGCCTATTACATGTGGTGTACCTCATTCAATGCAGCAAATGCCCCACCCCCAACAATTATGTGGGTGGAATCAGACAATCACTATGCTCCTAAATGAACTCAAAAAAATAAGAGACAAAAAACATCCTATCACTAAGGTTGCCAGGTGTCCATTTTTCAACTAGAACACCCAGTCAAAAAGGGACCCTGACAGCTCTGATTAGCTCTGCTAACCAGGCCATTAAAAGTCCGGTCAGCGGCACAGGCAGGGTCCCTACCCGGCTCCGCGCAACTCCTGGGAAACTGACGGCATTCTCCCTCTGGCTCCTAGGTGGAGGGACAGCCACCAGGCTCTGCATGCTACCCCCACCCCCAGCGACAGTTCAGCTGCTGCCATTGGCCAGGAACCATGGCCAATGGGAACTGAGGGGGCAGTGCTTGAAGGTGCGGGCAGCAGAGAGAGCCACATGGTCGTGCCTCTGCTTAGACACTGGAGGGAGATGCCAGCAGCTTCCTGGGAGCCACCTGAGGTAAGAGCTGCCCGGAGCCTGCACCCCAACCCCCTTCCCCAGTCTGGAGCCTGATCCTGCACCCTCAACCCCCCCATTTCTGAGCCCAACCCTACCCAGCCCAGAGCTCGTCCCCCCTGCCACACACCAACCCCCGGCCTCAGCCTGGAGCCCTCTTCTGCACTCCAAACCCATCATCTCTAGCCCCACCCCAGAACCAGTACCCACAAATGGAGGCCTCACCCTCATCCTCCCCCCACACAAACCCCCTGCCCCCTCGGATCCCCATCTGGTACCCTGAATCTCTAATTTCTGGCCCCACCCTGGAACCCACACCCCCAGCCCATAGCCTGTACCTCCTCCCATACCCTAATCCCTGCCCCAGCCTGGAGCCCCCTCCCATACCCCAATCCCCTGCCCCAGCCTGGAGCCCTCTTCTGCACCCCAAACACTTCATCTCCAGCCCCACCCTAGAGCCCGTACCCACAGCCGGAGCCCTCACCACCACTCCCCTCCCCCACACCTGAAGCCCCTGCCCCAGACCAGTGAAAATGAGTGAGTGAGCAAGGGTGGGGGAGAGCGAGCAACAGAGGGAGAGGAATGGAGTGAGCAGGAGGTGTGACCTTGGGAAAGGGGTGGGGAGGGGCCAGGGCAACCACATTTCACAAAGTGATCACTCAGTATCTGATCTCTCAGATCTCGCCCTTAAAGGAAACCTGCACACCTTCAAAAGGTAAGCCTGGGAACTTAAATTCAAAATTCTGCTGGACACTTAAAACAATGCACTTAACAGAGACATTGTGGCTCATTACAACAACTTGTAACATAGCCTGCTGCTTCCTAACCCTTAATTGTCCACTTTCTTTTAAGTGGCATCTGTGAAACCCTCATGCTTAATATGTCCCATCATGAATTTAGCTTAGACACTCTGGTTACCTCCTCCAGACTTGAGGGAGGGATAGCTCAGTAGTTTGAGCATTAGCTTGCTAAACCCAGAGTTGTGAGCTCAATCCTTGAGGTGGCCATTTAGGCAACTGGGGTAAATATCTGTCTAAGGATTGGTCCTGCTTTGAGCAGGGGGTTGGACTAGATGACCTCCTGAGGTCACTTCCAACCCTGATATTCTATGAAAAGCTCTGTGATGCTCAAAAGCCTGTCCCTTTCACCACAGAAGTGGGTCCAATAAAAGATATTACCTCACCTATGTTGTCTCTCTCTCTTTACACTCCATGGATGGCAGTACAGTAGAAAATATCAGAATCACTATTTGCCAGTTGTTACCAAATAAGCTTTCTATTCTAAATATAAGAGGAAACTGTCTGATATCTGTTTTTAAATATTGGCATTTTAATGGAGACCACTGCATATGCTGGGACAGTAATTCAAAATTAAGTTTTGAAACCCACCCATTAAAAAAATATAGCCTTATTTTTCAAAACCAACTAATGTTTCTGTGCCCCAATATTTGAGTGTTCAAGCTGAGACACTTTAATGGGGGCCTGATTTCCAGAAAATACTGAGCACTGGACCTTTGAGGGGAGAGAGAAATTTAAAAGGAAAAAAAGCCCCTTTTAAGCTTGGACACCCAAAAATCACTAGTCATCTTTCAAAATGTAGGCATATATTTTTTAAAATGACACAACATTTTTTCCCTTTTAACACCAAAACAAAGGCCAGTATTTTTTCCACAGCTTGTCAGAAATTTAAATTTTAGGATGTTTTTCTTCATCAATAAATTAGAGTTTAGAACATTACAGATGAGTTAGTTAAGACTTCATAACATACGTTAGAGAGGAACATAACTGACTTCAGGTCAGCTTAAAAAAGATTTCTATTTAATTTCACATTTTCAGACTCTTCCATGTGCATAGAAACAAGCATCTAAAATTGTTGAAACACAATGTGTGACAGACAAAATTTCATGCACAGGCCACACAGAACCTTCTATTATTCATTATATCTGAAGATTCTAATCACTTGGAACTTTTTATGTGAGATATTTTTCCCCTGCAGCTGCCACTTCTTTAGTGTGCAGCCATCCTCTTCCTTCAACTTCTCACAATTGGAAGGGAAGGCATAAATGACCAGACCAAACTTTCAACCTTCCAACAAAGAATGTAAAAAATTTTCCAGTCACTGGAGCAGAAATAAATAAATGAATCCCCAGTGCATCTATAATTGGGCAATTATATCAATAATAAACTTGGCCTTATAAGCCACTTTCTTTACTATTTGGCATTAAAGAATGCGACATGTGCAAAACCATACTATAAACCAAATAAGAGGAATTCACATGTGCCCAAATGGCAGATGTCTCCCAACTATGGTCAATGTTGGGTGGTTTTTTCCCAGCCCACATTTGCAATCTGTTCTTGACCGTCTTGATACTTCATTTTTATGCTGTTAACAATAGTTAGAATACCAAGGAACTAGCCAAGGCAATCCAAAGATTTAGCATGAATTTACAAACTTCTGCTGGCCAAGTCCTAGGTCTGTCTATATTTGACACAAACCTCATCTATAAAACTGTCCAGCCAGCTTAAAAAAAACTGTATTGTGGGCATTATTCATGGCTGTCATCTAAGCCACAGCAGATGCAACACTGGAAAAAAATAGTTTAAGTTTTCAAGAGACCAACAATACATAACTTACATTTTATGAAGTGGATGCTTTTTATTCAGATTATGAAGTATTTCTGAAGAACATGAGACAACAGACCATCCTAAGAATGAATTCCAACAACAGCCTTTATCCTAACCCAAGCAAAATCTGACCGGCCTTTTTCATCCTAGCTTTAAACCTTATAAATCTTTTGTGGTTGAAGCAGAGAGATGCTGGATAAGAGTATTAGCAAGTCCTCCATCCCAACACATGGAATCAGTCTTGCTCATGGTTATACCAAGAATTGCACATTACACAGGTGCTATACCATATAGTGTGTTCCTGAAAGTACATTTATGGAGACACAAATCTCAGTGTGTTAAAAAGAAGGAAATTAAAGGGCGAGGGGAGGGAAGGAAGAGGGTGGGAAAGCATAACACACACACTTTCCCTTTAGCTGAGGATCTGTGTTTTATTGTAACAGGCAGGTACCTCAGGCCTGATTTTCAGAGGTATTAGATCAGCGTTTCTCAAACGAGGGGTCACAAGCTATCAGTCTCCACCCCAAAGCCTGCTTTGCCACCAGCATTTATAATGGTATTAAATATATTAAAAAGTGTTTTTAATTTATAAGGTGGGTCGCACTCAGAGGCTTGGTATGTGAAAGGAGTCACCAGTACAAAACTTTGAGAACCACTGTATTAGACATTCACAACTCCAGGTGAAATCAACATGAAACTGCACATGTTCAGTACCTTTGAAAAATCAGGCCCATAGTAAGCAGACATTGGGAATGTTGCTTTTCATTTTCCAAAAGTGCTGCTGATTTTGAGTGCCTCAGCTGAGGATGACCAACTGAAGATACCTTGGGCCTGATTTTCAGAAGTGTTATTCACAGATCCTATTAACTTCAATTGGTACCATCGCACTTCCAAAAAATTGGACATCCTTGAATTGAATTAAATAATAAATAAAAAAGAATAAAAAAAGCTAGAGTGGTTGCATTTCAAAGTTTTGTCCTTAATCTTTCTCAAAAGTGTATGAATGTGCTCTCATTTGAGACTAGCTTATTTTTTGCTTCTCAGAAGACACACCCATTGGTTTTCTAATCACAGTATTCTCCTTGAAGTACAAAAAGTATCCAAACCGTATAATGCCTTCTTAGAACAATGTGAGTCACTCTGTATCACTCGCAGGTTTTGAATCATTCTGTGTTGTACTTTTATATCCAAGAGCTGCACCTTAGCTTTCCACTATCCTGATGTACACGTTTCTCTTCTTCTCTAGTCTATACTTGCATGTCTTTTGTATAGTTATCAGAAAGGAAATCTTTGAGCATGGTAGTAGGTCCTTAAGTGAAATGGGATCCAATACTCCTATTCCAGTCTGAGGAGGGTGTGGCTGCCATGAGAGTTAGAAATGAGAGACAGCCCAAAGGTAAGTGGGAGTTCAGAACCCAAAGAAGGAGCTTGAGCATGAGCTCACTAAGAAAAGCAGAACAAAATTGAGGGCCTCCTTGAAGGAGGGAGCAGTAAGAACTCCCTAGTGAGCAGTGGAGCCAGATCAGGCCACTTAAAGCAAAAGACAGGAGAACAGTCGGGGGGCGGGGACGTGTCTATTACAAACTTCCCCAGGACAAAGAAAGCTGAGGGCTGAGAGCAGCAGCTGAAGATGCCTGTTGGCTCTCTGAGTCAGAGAGACGAAGCTGGAGGGCCAGAGAAGGCTACTACGGTCTGGGGAATGATAGAGGGGTGAACCAAAGTAGAACTAGAGCCAGGCCTGGAAAGAAAACAAGGTGGAGAAGCACCCCCAGCTACAGTGGCTGGGGTGAGGCACAGTGAGAGACACTGGAGCTGTAGTGTGCAATGCTGAAAATATATTGGGCGCATTGGGATTTGAAAGATTGAATGTACTGCTGGGACTGTGCTAAGGATATCTGCACTAAACCATCAACACAACCAAACAGGTGAAAAAGGCAACAGTGTGGCACAAACTCATAACAGGCACTAGGTGCCTGGTACCATTTTTACCATGTGAGCCATATGGAGCCACATGTGAACAGAAGACTCATTGGTAGAACCATTTCAGCTGCAGGCTGGTAAGAGCAACCACTGCACCCACTGAGTCAAATAACCACAGTGTTCCATGAATAGGGTGACCAGATGTCCAGTTTTTAAAGGGACAGTCCCATATTTAAGCCCTGCTGCAGCAGGGCTGGATTAACTTTTTGTGGACTCAGTGCCAAATATATTTGTGGGCCCCCATGGCAGCAATGGAGCATGGCGCAAGGGGTTCAGTCCCTGGAGCGAGGGGCCAGCCAGGGGCAATGGGGCCTGGCATGGCAGGGGCGGCCTCGCTCTGCCTAGCTCAGTGTGAGGGCACTATTTACAAACCGGTAGTTGCCAGACACACAATGGCCCGCTTGGCTCTGTGCTGCCAGCATGCCCCTTCCCCTCGGGGGTGGGCCGATGTCATGCCACAGCCCCCCTGCCCAACACCAGAACACACACACCCTGATTCTCTATGGCCAGAGCACCCCTGGATCCACTATGCCCAGCCCCCCCAACCCTACCACAAAAGGACAGCACCCTTCACAGAACCCCCATTCACTAGTGCTCCAACACACAGAGATCTTCCCCACCCCCGAGACCCACTCCCACACACCTTGCCTCCTGGCCCCACTCACTGTCCCTACTGGGAGGCAACTGGGTCTGCCAAGCTGACCCACCACCATCTTGGGGCAGGGAATCACTCTGGCCCCTTGGGAGTGGTGCGATCAGCCAGGCCAGGGCCTGCCCTACCCAAGTTCCCTCAGGACCCACTTGCCTGGAGGGGCCCAGCCAAACCCCTCACACTGTTCCCCCCACCACAACTGGCCGAGATTGGCCAGGCTGCTGCATCAGTTCCAGGTGACTCAGCTTCAAGGAGACAGGTGGGGCCCCACTGCTGGTGAGAAGCAGAAACTGCCTAGAGCCAGAGGTACACTGGGGTCTGGCCAGGAGGCAGAGAGAAGCCAACGGGTGAAACCAGGGGTGGGAGAGGAGCCATTGGCTGGCTGGTGGGAAGGCTGAGAGGAGCAAGTGGTGTGGGTGGGAGGAAGCCAGCGGGGTCTTGGGATGCAGTGCAAGCAGAGCAGGCCGGGGCCCCTTCTGAACACGGGCCCAGCTCCATGGAGCCACTGTAAGCCCAGCACTGTCCTGCAGCTGTCCTGACTGTTTCTTAAAAATGGGAAAACTTTCCACTATTTTCTGTCTCCCTTCCACCCCCATTAGTACTGGCGGGTCGTCCTGCTGTCCGGATCCCTGCTCGTCAGCCATCTGCCCACCTGCAGTGGTGGCTGGGGGGGGGGGGTTCAGTGGCCAATGAAGGGAGTGGGTGTGCAAGACTGGTGGCGCAACGAAGATGCAGTGAGTGGGGCCAGTGGTTCCCTCCGCTGGTCCGTGAGCGCAGCCCCCGCTGCATGAACGCTGTCAGCCAGCAAGGCCTCGCCCCCTCTCCCTGTCCCGGCTGGCATTGGCTGCAGGCTGTGAGCTTTGAGGGCTGGTGAGTGCAGGCAGGTACTAAGCAGCGGTCAGTTACATTTCGCCTCTGCTGCCCACCCATCAGCCCTTTAGGTACCCCCTCTCTCACTGTCTTTTTAACCGGGGCACAGTCAGCTTGATGTTAATTTGAACATTTGTACTGCTGCAATGTTCAGTTCCCATTGAACTCGCTTAGAAATGAGTAATTTTGAGGGGTGCTGGTGGTGGCGGAGCAGAGCCCTGAGTGCAGCCTGGCCCAGATGCAGACACCAGTGGAGGAACCAGAGGAAGGATGGGGTGCAAAGGATCCTCTGCAGCACTAATACGACCCCCTCCCCAGGCTGGCAGACAGCGCCCCCTGCCCCAGCCCCACTAAGAGAGCACAGACAAGGAACGGGGCAGCAGCTCTGCGCCTACCCGCCCCTGGGGCCGGGGAGGGGGGTCCCCTAGCGCCAATGCAGGCGCCCCTGGTGGCTCTGTCAGTCACGGGAAGGCTGGGGATGCAATGCTCCCGGCACAGCACTGGGGCCCTGGCACGCAGCCCCGGTATTGGCACAGGCCAGCCACGACCAAGGGGCCCCAGGGCTCCTGCAGGCAGACCAGGCCCCGCGCCGGCTTCTGCAGCAGCAGCAGCAGCAGCAGCAGCCTGGTCTCCCCGCCGCCCGCAAGCAGCAGCGGGAGAGAGAAGCGGCTCACGCACCTTCCCCGCGCAGACCCGCCGGTCCCATAGTCCGCGACGGCTCAGCCTGACGCCCTGGCTTGGAGAGGAGCCCGCAGCTGCAGCGCCTCCGCGGCAGATCAAAGGGCGGCGAGACAGCCGGTCGGCGCTAACCAGAGTTTCCCGCGCTCCGCTGCCTCTGCCGGCCGAGCTCAGCCGCTGCGAGTCCTGCCGGGGGTGTCCGGGTCTGGCAGACCTTCTCCGCCCTGTGGGGGAGCGCGCTCCTCTCCGATCCCCGCCCGTCGCTCCAGCGCGGCCGCCTCTGCCTCGGGGCCTGACCCACCTAGCGGGGCTGGGGAGCAGGCGCCTCACAAACCCCACCGCTTGCCGCCGCCCCTCTCCCGGCTTCACGCCGCAGGCCGCTGCCCTGCCACTAGCTGTGAGGGGCTCGCTGGGGGCGCAGGAAGCCCTGCCCCAGGGCTGAGCACTGGCTCTGCTGCCAGCTTTGGCAGTTCGTAGCCCCTGCATAGCATTGGTTAGGAATGTAGAAAATTGCTTGAGTCCTGGCACCTCTTTCATTACAAATTAAGCACTGGTCATCAGTCCCAGCCTCTGCTGGTGCCCTGTCATTGACTCCTGTGGTGACCACCCAGAACATGGGCAACGGGTCTCACAGGCTAAGGCAGCTCAGCTTCCCCCCCACCCATGCCGTGGCCCTGCCCATGTTGCACCCTGAGGCCGTGCCCTCCCTGCCCCTCTACCAGAAGCTGGTGGGTACTCAGCTCCAGCTGGCAGCCATGAGCTTGGGCCAGCGGTGCTGGGGTTGGTGGTGATAGGGGGTGGAGCCGGTGGCTGAGACCAGCCCGGTGATTGGGGCGGGGCAGCAGCTCAGCCCAATGCTTGAGTAGTGGCCCAGTGCTGAGGTCAGTGTCTCCGCCTGGTGCTAGGGCTGACCTGGCACTCAGGGCTCTGGTGGGCAGGACCTCCCCAAAGTGGGAGTTCACCCACCGCCCATGCCAGGAGAGAGTTTGGCCTTTGAAATATGATTTTATTTCCTGAGTTGTTACAAATTCTAAGGCCAGACCATTGTGATCAGCTAGTTTGCCCTCCTGCATCACACAAGGCCGCAGCACTTCCTTGATTGTAAACTGGCTGATGGAGCATGCACTACAACCCTTTGTGATTTGTTCCAATGGGTAATTACCCATATTGTTAAAAATGTTTACCTTATTTATTATTGGATGAAGGGAGTTGCTAGAATGGCCTATTTCAATAATTGTAGTTTTGAAATGTAAGTGAACGCCTACATCAAAGGAGAGTTGCTCCTTTTAATGGAATGAGCGGGTATGTCAGAAGAAGTTACATCAGAATTCCCTATGTAATAAGTTCCTTCTCTTCATTCGTGTCCTCCTTGCATAATATTTCAATAATAACAGAATGTAAGTGGTTGATTATTGCAATGTTCTCTGAACAGTCTTTGCATTAGTTCTCTCTGACAATTGTTCATTATGCTGTGGCCTAGTGTATACAAAGTTGCATTGGTTTAACTTTATATTATACACTGAAATGTAAGTACGTTTATATTCCAATTGATTTATCTTATAATTATATGGTAAAAATGAGAAAATAAGCAGTTTTTCAGTAATAGTGTGCTGTTTGCCTGATTTTGTAAACAAGTAATTTTTGTAACTTGGGGGTATTCAAGACAAATCAGACTACTGAAAGGAGTACAGTAGTCTGGAAAGGTTGAGAGCCACTGGTGTAGACAAAGTCTTAGAAGGCAAACCTAGGCCTTGATCCTGCACATACTTAGGCATGTGTTTAAGCATGAGAAGTTCCAGTGTAATGATAAGCAGATGCCCAAGTGTTTGTAGGATCAGAGCCTTAGTAAGCAATTTTGTGACAGTCTGATACATAATGGCGAAGAACTACCCTCTACCATCCAGTATTGTGCTCTGAGTCCAATAAATTGTATCATCTAGTTGGAACGGAAATAATGCTGATGAGCCTCATGGAAGTGTTTTGAGGAGCGATTTGAAACAGGAGAAGATATTACTATAAAAAGTCACTCCATCTCTGCCAGACTGGCCCCTCCACCTGCTTATTTTGTTTGTATTTTTCAGTATGTTAAGTTGTGTCTTCCTTAGTATACGGAAAATTGCACATAAACAGCTTACATTAATACATCTCCCACATTTAAATTGTCAGTTTTTGAAACCTCTGTTTAGGCAGAGGAAGTAACTGTTTTAATATAAATGTTACAAAACTAACCTGTTGTCGTGACTGTCTGTCTTGTTTGTTTCCTGTGATTTCTGAGTATTCATTGCATATCCTGCCCCAAGAAGTTTTGTGTCACACATTGCTGTTGGTTCGGTGTCTCTTAGTGGTGAGTATAGATAGTGATTAATAAGATCATAAATGTCTTATTGCAACTCAAACAACAAAATATTATCTATAAGAGCGATTGTGGCACACACAGCACTTTAACTGCCAGTGAATGATTCCCTTCTTTCCTTTCAATTAAAGATGAGATATGGGGCAGGTCTGCCTGAGGGATTTTATGTATACAGTGTTGTTTTAGCCCTGTTGGTCCCAGGTTATTAAAGAGACAACGTGGGTGAGGTAATATCTTTTATTGGACCAACTTCTTTTGCTGAGAGAGACAATCTTTTGAGCTACACAGAACTCTTCTTCAGGTCTGGGAAATGTACTCAGAGTGTCACAGCTAAATACAAAGTAGAACAGATTGTTTAGTATAAGTAGTTAACACATATTTCATAAACAATGAGGAGTTCTTGTGGGACTTTAAAGACTAACAAATTTATTTGGGCATAAGCTTTCATGGGCTAAAACCCACTTCCTCAGATGCATGGAGTGGGACGTACAGTAGGGAGGTATAAATACACAGCATATGAAAAGATGGGAGTTGCCTTACCTAGTGTGGGGAATCAGTGCTAACGAGCCAATTTTATTAAGTGGTAAGTAGGCTAGTCTCAATAGTTGACAAGGAGTGGAAAATCAGTTTTGTAGTGTTAATGAGTCCAATGTAAACAAGTTGCCCCATTTCAAACAGTTGACAAGAAGGTGTGAGTGTTTAGCAAGGGGAAATTAGTTTTTGTAAAAACCAGGAGTACTTCTGGCACCTGAGAGACTAACAAATTGATTTAGCTTTTGTAGTGACCCATCCACTCCCAGTCTTTTTTCAGGCCTAATTTGATGGTGTCCAGTTTCCAAATTAATTTCAGTTCTGCAGTATCTCTTTGGAGTATGTTTTTGAAGTTTTTTGTTGTTGAAGTATTGCCACTTTTAAGGCTGTTATTGAGTGACCAGGGAGATTGAAGTGTTCTCCTACTGGTTTTTGAATGTTAATTCCTGATTTCAGATTTGTGTCCATTTATTCTTTTGCATATTTATACCTCCCTATTGTATTTTGCACTCCATACATCTGATGAAGTGGGCTGCAGCCCATGAAAGCTTATGCCCAAATAAATTTTGTTAGTCTCTAAAGTGCCACAAGGACTCCTCGTTGTTTTTGCTGATACAGACTAAGACGGCTTCTACTCTGAAACCTGTTACATACTTCAAAGGACCATTTAAGGTGAAATGGTGATCTCTAATTATTGGAGATCAGGATGAGAGTAATATGGGGAAAGATTCCACATCCACCTACTGAAGGGTTCTTATGCCTTCCTTTGAAGAAGCATTTGGTGCTGGACACAATCAGAGACAGAGTATTGGACTACATGAACCTTACCTCTGATTCAGGCTGGCAATTCCTATGTTCCTTAATCTCTCATTGCCACAGATCTCCTTGTCTAAAATGAAGCTGATGATACTTCCTTTTTTCTACCCTTTGTCTGCCCCATCTATTTAAACTGTAAGCTCACTGAGGTAGGGACTGTCTATTACTATATGTATTTTGTGTTGCCTACCACAGTGGGGCTCTGGTTTTGGTTGGAGCTTCCAAGGTGCTACTGGAATACAAATAATTAAGAATAAGAATAAAGCATTGGCATTCCCTATACAGTATTTTTTGTAGTGCTCAAAGTATGAATGGAAAAAAAGCATGTGAAGATTCCCTAGAATCTGCCAGCAGAGGTCTGCAGATGTACGGGTGGGGTATGTTTAAGAGTAAGCAAGATAGGCTTGGACAGATTTCCCATTTGCCAGCTATCTCTGCTTAGAAAGATAATCCCTATTTTTTAATAAATTATTTACCATTTGTTCCACTGTCTCTCCAAAAGTTCCCCTGAGTTAAGTGTATTTCAATGGTATTAAAAGATGTTTCCCTGTTTTCCTCTTCAGAAGTCTCTATGTAATATTTCCTATGGTTGGCAGGTACTTGTGTGTGTGTGTGTGTGTGTGTGTGTGTGTATATGTGTGTGTGTGTGTATGTGTGTATATATATATATATATATATATATACACAGACCAAAACATAACTGAGCTTTCAGATTTTATTTCCTTCCATCAGTCTTTGCAGTTTCAATTCAGTCAGAAGAGAGAAATGTTCTAAAGTTCCCAACAAATGCTGGCATTCAGCTACTATGGGAATTTAAAGAAAGCACTGGAGCTCTGCCCTTGCTTGCTTAAGGCCTTGTGCTTCCTCCCCTTCATGCAACACCATGGAGAACACACATCCTAACAGTACACAAGATTGGTGCAAAGGGGGGCAGAAGGGGAATATGAAAGCAAGCAGCAGATATATGGTAGAATTTACCCTATCACATAACTACCTCTAGCCCCTCCACAGCTATACACAGGAGTTCATTTTACACACTTAAGGGAGGGGTGGGAGGTGTGGAAACAGCTGCTCAGTATGGGGTGTTTGCCTGGGAGTCACAAGTCACTGACAGTGTGATTTCACTTGTCAATTGCTATAGCTCGGAGTGTCAGTAACTTCTTGTCCATTACTTTCACATACCACAGAAAGGGTTTGGGCATGTGTAGGGGAAGGAACCTGCACTGGTACCCCACACACGGTATGAGTTGTGCTGTAATTTGTGGGGCCCCAAAACAGCACAGGGACGTCATGAATAACATGAGATCCCTGGACTCGTCCCTCTATATTTCTGCAGATCTCCAGGCTACTAGAAAATCTTCACCAGGCTCTCCTTCCTGCTCCAGAGTTGCTAGTCCAACCAGACCCCCAAGGGAGCACGTTCCTTCCACATGTTCCACATGTGCCCCTTTTAGCACAGATTACGTATTGAATGACAGATGAGAATAATCTTTCACTATAGTGTAGAAAGTTACAAATGATTTTCTGTGTTTCTTAAGCATCTGTAATGCATCATCTCTGTAGAACTTAGGCACCTTTATCAATCCCAGTATTTGTGCTTATTTTATATAGAGAGGCAAGGTTCAAGTTATTTTCCCCTCCCCACACAACAGCTCCTGCCCCCAAATTTAAAACTCCAGATAGATGACAATATCCAAATAAAGCACTGCTTCAACTTCCTGGAGCATGGATAGGCATTAGCTGAAATTCTCTTCACGGCGCCCTTAGCAGCATTCCTCTTTTCATAGGAAATCATCAGCTATAATAAAGACTTCAGTCCAGATGCTGCCCTAAGTCACACTTATGCAATGCCATTCTAGGAACTGGAACATATTTAGTCATTTCATTTATATCATATCTATGCAGCATTTATCATCATTATCATCTCTAATCCACAGAGAGCCAATGGTGCATTATTCCTATTAAAGGCACTTTCAGGATGAGATTTAAAAGATGTAGCAGCTTTGGATTGTCTTGTTTCCAACAACTTTGGTGACAGTGGAAAAGATTTTTCACTCCTTCCATTGCCTCCACATCATACAGTTTAGAGGATGGTGTGATGCAGTCTGTAGAATTAATCAATGTTTGTAAAGTATTTTTGGATGAGTTTTGACTAAAGGTGCTATATAAATGCAAGCACGTGAAATGGGTTGTAGAGGGTTGGTGTGACAGGATATACTGGCCCTTTAAATGGCAGGCCACCACTTCTTACTGAGTCTCAACCCTTTAAGGACGTGCATTCTGCAGGCTGTAGTTGCTGGATAGAGGATGGGAATTGTAGGCTGGAAGCATGTGTGCTGGGAAAGAAGCTGGTTTGAGAGGGAGCTGGAGAAGGAACCCAGGATGGTGTAGGCTGGAGAAAAGATGCCTTTAGAATTCAGATGCTTAAGAGCAAACATAGGAAGTAGCCTCAGGGAAGTATGAAATGAATATCTGAGGATGAAATAGACTTCTACTTATGTTGTTTAGAGTTTCAGGGTTGGAGCATGTAGTAAAGTGAGGGCACAGGGTCCCCTATGTGGAACTAAAGCACCAGCTAGGTGATGATGTTTCTAGACCATGAGTGGTAAACCCTAACCGAAGTGGAGAACGTTTGCACAGATCTGGGATGGGGGTGGGGGTGCAGCTCAGAGAATGAGGATCTGGTAGAACAACTAATTTTGAGCCCCTGCACCATGAGGGGAGAACCCTGAGAGATAGGAAGGTGGTTCACATAGATCCAAGACAGGGTTGCAGACCTGAATATTAATAACTGGATAAAAGACTGCTCTGCTGGAGTTTCATTTTCTTTGCCCAAAAGGCTAACGTATATTACTAGCAAAGGGAGACAGTCGCAGAAGCAATTCCTTCACAGTTGGATTTAAAAACAAAAACAAAAACCAAAACATTAAACTACCTGTCTTTGGGGCTGATTTGTTAGTTTCAGAAGGAAGCATGCTCATTTTGTCGATTTTTCTTTCTAGAATGAACTCTCGTTATTTAGTTTTGTAGTAATAGAAATCATAAGGATGAAAGACAAAAAACAAACTTTAAATTTTTCTTTGAGGGAGAGCTGAGAGTAGACACAAGTGCGTGTCAAAAAGTTTTCCACAGGAACTTTGAACCAAGACTATTGCAGTTCCTGTGCTTCAAAGATTAAAAAGTATCATTTCTTCCCATGGGAATACTACGTTCATGGAAAAGATACCATTTAGTGTATAAGTTTAGTCAACTTTGTTCACTGTTGTATTTACAGATAGACAATTTTTAAAACACAGTTGTGACACGACAAAACGGAAAAAAAGACACTATTCCCATTTCTCCTAAATATCCTCCCAGAGCTCTTAAAAGCTGCTATGTTTAGAGAGACACTTCCATTGCACCAAGGAATACTAAAAAGAATACACCAAAGTTTGTTTATATCCTCAGACCGCAAGGGGACTCATCGAGTGGGAGGATAACTAGGAAACAGAATTTTTCCCCAACAGCAAGATCAGTTTCCCACAACAAGAGAAGCCCCAAGCTGCTCTTGGATTACAGTTGTTGTCTGGTGGAAGTTATTGTTCTATATACTTCCATGTTAGATTCACTTTTTTTTTTTAAATCCAAAAATGTCCTTGGCACACAGCAAAGTAACAAAAGATCTATGAGAAAAAGATCACAGAACAACCACATTAGAAATTTTAGAGCATTAAAATCACACCCTGCAGTGAATTTAGGGTCTATTTCTTTAAAACAATCAATTAGATATATTGTAATATTTTTCCTGGATTTTTTTTTTTTAAACAAACATTCCTACTTCCTCTCATTCAGTGTTGGAAGTGAGATGTCAGAACTAGGGGCCACGTCAATTAATTCAGCTTGACCTTTGGTCAAGAGAGGTTGTGGACTTCAACCCTGGCCTACCTACAACAGTTTTCAACCACAACATGCTGTCACTTTAATTCAAAATCTCCAAACTCCTTAGACTACTCCGTAAACAAGTATTATTTCAAAGGGGTTAGCATTTAAGCCAAACATGCCCAATCTAATGCAAACTCTAGAAGTAAGAGAACAACACAATATGAGATACTTCATAACCATACCTAACGCCCCCATAATCCCTCCCATGTGTATAATAAAAGGAGATGCAAGTCCTCAGCATGTTTGCTCTCAGAAGCTGGGCCTGTTTCTGTGCAAATCTGGGGGTATGTCTACACTACGGGATTATTCCGATTTTACATAAACCGGTTTTGTAAAACAGATTGTATAAAATTGAGTGCACGCGGCCACACTAAGCACATTAATTTGGTGGTGTGCGTCCATGTACTGAGGCTAGCATCGATTTCTGGAGCGTTGCACTGTGGGTAGCTATCCCGTAGCTATCCCATAGTTCCCGCAGTCTCCCCCGTCCATTGGAATTCTGGGTTGAGATCCCAAGGAGAGAGGGACTGGGGATAGCTGGAGTCCTTGTACGCGCGCACGCGCTACCATCCTGACGAGCATCTCCATCTTATTCTTGGCTTCGGCGGAGCTACATGATCTACTAAAAGCCGAGCGGAGCGAAGGAAGTCAACGGAGAGCGATGAGCGAGAGCGAGCAGCCTGGAAGATTTTTGCAAATGCTTTGGCATTTCGTCTTCTGTAACGGAGCTCGCAAGAGAATAGATTTGTCTCCCCATAGACAGATTAGATCCAGTATCTCCCGGAAGGTCCATGCTGGAGCTCTTTTTGGATTTGGGACTGCATCGCCACCCGTGCTGATCAGAGCTCCACGCTGGCAAACAGGAAATTAGAAATTCAAAATGCGGGGCTTTTCCTGTCTACCTGGCCAGTGCATGCGAGTTCAGATTGCTTTCCAGAAGTGTCACAGTGGTGCACTGTGGGATATCCGCCCGGAGGCCAATACTGTCGATTTGCGGCCACAGTAATCCTAATCCGAACATGGCAATACCGATTTCAGCGCTAGCTATCCTCTCATCAGGGCGAGGGGTAATAAGATGCGTTGCTATACCCCTCCCGATGAAGATGGAGTTAGCGCTGAGAACGTTTGCCATGTATGGGATTAGGAATTACTGTGCCGCAAATCGACAGTATTGGCCTCCGGCGCGTAGTCCCACAGTGCACCACTGTGGACCACTCTGCGAAAAGCAATCTGAACTCGCATGCACTGGCAGGTAGACAGGAAAAGCCCCGCAAACTTTGAATTTCATTTCCCTGTTTGCCCAGCGTGGAGCTCTGATCAGCACGGGTGGCGATGCAGTCCAAATCCAAAACAGAGCTCCAGCATGGACCTTCCGGGAGTACTGGATCTAATCGCTGTATGGGGAGACAAAATCTATTCTATCAGAGCCTTACAGAAGACGAAATGCCAAAGCATTTGCAAAAAAATCTCCAGGCTATGATACAGAGTCCACAGACAGTGCTGTGTGACAAGATAACAGAAAAGCCAAAGAATCAAATGATGCTCATAGAGGGAGGGAGGAGTACCAAGGACTCCAGCTATCCCACAGGTCCCCGAGTCTCCAAAAAGCATTTGCATTCTTGGCTGAGCTCCCAATGCCTGTAGGGTCAAACACATGGTCTGGTGGTTCAGGGTTATCTCGTCATTACCCTTCTTCCGTCGTGAAAGAAAGGAGAAGAAAATCATTCTTGACTTTTCATGGACACCGTTAGTT
>NC_133770.1:259949497-259981088 GCF_003597395.2 Chelonoidis abingdonii | reverse complement strand
AGAAACCAGTTTAAAGAGCCCTTTATATCGATATAAAGGGCCTTATTGTGTGGATGGGTGCAGGGTTAAATCGGTTTAACACTGCTAAATTCAGTTTAAACGTGTAGTGTAGACCAGGCCTGGGAGAGGGATTAGCTTAAAGAAGTTAAGGTTGGGATCTGCAGCAGATAACAACTCTGGCCGTCTGCACAGCAACTCCCTGGCTTCATGATCCTCTCAGGTAAGTAGCACTAATATCAGCCCACTCTCCTGCATAAATATTGTCTTCATTAAGTACCAGGGAAGGAAAGTCACTGCAGTTTGATAGCAACTCAAAATGCTGCATGCTTTGTAACGTCCAATGAAGAACATATGCTGTCAGGACTTCTCCCTTTATCTCTTTCCTCCTACTTGCCCAAAATTCTGTTTTTGGGATCATTCCCACACCACCTCCAAAAGCTAAATGCTATTGTACTAAATACAGAGGAGAGTTAGATGCCTATGTTTTCCATAAATCCTTTCTTCTGTATGCTTCCAAATCAACTGCTGAATCATTTCACTTCTCCATCCCCCAATCCACATCAGGTGATCCTCCATACCCACCCATACTTTCCCTCTTACATGGAAAGATGGGGGCTGGGGGGATGATTGCCACATCAGGCTCAGCAGGTCTGGCTGCATGCTGGAGGAGGCAGTGGAGACTAGGTGGAGTCGGGAACAAGGCAAGGGAACATGTTTTCCTCCCGCCCCACAGAGCGGATAGAAAAGATACTGTTTAGGCCTGCATTATTTTTTCAACTGAGGAAATCTCATTGAGTATCTGTTCAAGTGGCGTGGCTGGGACAGGGTCTCCCTGCCCACACCCCTCACGACCCATGGAATGGGCCTCATGGCCTTCAACTCAAACCTGGTGATCCACAGGAATCAATAGGAAACCAGATACCTCAGTATCACTCAGGCCCATGTGTCTCTATTGGAGCCATGGCTGGTCCCAGGACCAGCCAGTTGTCGGGGGAAAGGGCACTCACCTTATCAGTTTGTTTTTACTGAAAAAATGCTTCCTGGCCCAGAAGAGAATTAGAGCTACCATAAAACAAATTCTACTGGATCAAGCCATGGTTTGCCAGTTAATCTATTTTCTATCAGTTGCCTGTAATGCATGAGTGAGTTAAAATTGTAGCAAAATTAAGAGAAATTTCATTTAAAAATAGAAGAGACAACCAAGTTGTAAAGTATGAATACATCCAAGTTTTGGAGTCCCCATATTACTTGTTATTGAAACAAACAGAAAAAGGTTACTTGCATTTATAGGAAGTTTTAATAACACAGTTTGGTCAAGCATAGCTAACTGATATAACATTACAAATTTAACAAAAATATTTTCCTGTTTGCTTAATTCCCCCAGACACCTCTACATAATATGAATAAGAGTTCCCTGTTACAGAACTGCTAGTTAGTATTTAGAGATGCTTGTTCTTTCCCCAACCCCAACTCTCCTGCTCTCTTAGGGCTGATCTGCACTACAGTTGGGTAAATATAAGGCAGCTTATGCTGACCTACCTCTGTAGTGTCAATACTAAAACACTCCCACCAATGTAATTTGCCCAGTACACTGACTTAACTTCACCTCTGAGAGAGGCATAGCGCTTAGGTCAATGTAGTTAGTTCGACGCAGTGTCAGTGTAGACACTGCAGTGCTTACATCAACTGTTGCTGCCTTTCAGAAGCCATCCCACAATGCCTCACACTGACAGTTAAACTGGTGCAAGTGCTCCTGGTGAAGATTTAATTACTGTGGTTGCTGTATGTCAACATAACTTAGGTTGACTTAATTTTGTCGTGTAGACTTGCCCTTCTACACAAAACTGTGCTAGCACAATCCTTCCAATACCAACAGCTTATATTTGACAGGAATATTCTTCTAAATTCTTCCTTTTCTTGGGTATGGTCTACACTACGTATTTAAACTGAATTTAGCAGCGTTAAACCAATTTGACCCTGCACCCGTCCACACAATGAAGCCCTTTATATTGATATAAAGGGCTCTTTAAACTGATTTCTGTACTCCTCACCAACGAGGGGAGTAGCGCTGAAATCGGTATTGCCATGTCGGATTAGGATTAGTGTGGCAGCAATTTGACGGTATTGGCGCTCGCGGGGGTATCCCACATGCCCACTGTGACACTATGGAAAGCAATCTGAACTCGCATGCACTGGCCAGAGTAGACAGGAAAAGCTCGCAAACTTTGAATTTCATTTCTGTTTGCCCAGTGTGGAGCTCTGATCAGACAGCGGGTGGCGATGCAGTCCCAAAATCCAAAAGAGCTCCAGCATGGACCTTCCGGGGAGATACTGGATCTGATCGCTGTATGGGAGACAAATCTATTCCTATCAGAGCTCCTTACAGAAGAAGAAAAATGCCAAAGCATTTGCAAAAAAATCTCCAGGCAGATACAGAGTCCACAGCACAGTGCTGATGTGACAACGTAACAGACAGAAAGCCAAAGAATCAAATGGATGCTCATGAGGGGGAAGGGTACCGAGGACTCCAGCTATCCCACAGTCCCCGAAAAACATTTGCATTCTTGGCTGAGCTCCCAATGCCTGAAGGGCAAAAACATTTCCTGGGTGTTCAGGGTATTTGGTCATCAACTTACACCCTTCCCCCTCCCGCCCCGAAGAAAAGGGAAAAAAATAGTTTCTCGCTCTTTTCAATGTCACCCTATGTCTACTGAGCTGTGGTAGACGGATGCTGCAGACATGAACCAGCAGCATTCCCTTCCCGGTGGCAGATGGTGCAATATGACGTACTATCTAACATCATCATCATCCCTGTGAGTGCTCCTGGCTGGCCTCGGTGAGGTCAGCCGGGACGCCTGGTAAAAATGGGAATGATTTCTTGTCATTCCAACAGATGGTAACAAAATGGCTGGTAACCGAGTCCTCTGTATAGCAACTGGAGGCTGAGCTCCATCAGCCCCGCGGCTCCCTCCTTTCATGTTCTAAAGAAAAGATTGCGCCTGCGCTGACTATCATAGCAGCTGGAGGCTTCCTCTCCCTCATTTTATCTCACTAAAAAGTCAGTGTTTCTTATTCCTGCATTCTTTATTACTTCATCACACAAATGGGGGGACACTGCCACAGTAGCCCAGGAGCATTGGGGGACGAGGGAAGCAAAGGGTGGGGTTGTTGCAGGGGCACCTGTTAGAATGGCATGGAGCTCATCACTTCTGCAGGATCTCTGGAGCTCTGACATGGAGTGGCTGTGCTCTCTGGTTCTCTAGTACACTTGCCCAATATTCTAGGCAAGACTGACTCTAGTTTTAGACAAAACATAAAGAAGGGAATGACCCGGGGAGTCATTCCCATTTTTGTTCATGCGCCCCCGGCCAACCTCAGCGAGGCCAGCCAGGAGCACCCATGACAACAGCAGACAGTACAAAACGATTGATAACCATCATCTCATCACCAATTTACAATGGCATGGCAGAAGGTGCAATAGGGATGGTAACCGTCTCTGCTACTTTGCAAAGGCAAATGAATGCTGCTGTGTAGCACTGCAGTACTGCGTCTGTCAGCAGCAACCAGTACACATACAGTGACAGTGACAAAAGGCAAAACGGGCTCTATGGTTGCCATGCTATGGCATCTGCCAGGGGAATCCAGGGAAAAAGGGCGCAAAATGATTGTCTGCCATTGCTTTCACGGAGGAAGGATTGAGTGACGACATTTACCCAGAATCACTCTCAACACTGTTTTTGCATTGAGATCTCAACCCAGAATTCCAGTGGGCGGGGGAGACTGCGGGAACTATGGGATAGCTACCCACAATGCAATACTTTGGAAATCGACGCTAGCCTCAGTACATGGACACACACCGCCGAATTAATGTACTTAGTGTGGCCGCGTGCACTCGAGTTTATACAATCTGTTTTACAAAACCAGTTTATGTAAAATCGGAATAATCCCGTAGTGTAGACATACCCTTAGACAAATGGTATCTGCACTTCAAACAATCGAGCTTTGTTAAAAAAAAATAAAAAATCTGTTTAAGCAGAATTCCCTTTTGATTTCAATGGGAGTTCTGCTAAAACTGATGGTAAGATATGACCCAAAGTCATGAATCAAGTATCTATCAGTAGGTAAACAGTAAGCTAGTTTTCTGAAACTATAAGAATATTTTACATGTTCTTACTTATCCAATTACTTTTTTTAATATGACACACAGTAAAAAGAGAAAAACTTAAAAATATGGAATGGCAAAATGTATGGCGAAGCAGAGGTTCCAAGATATCAACAGTTCGAAGTACAACTAATATTCTTCCATAAAAGAAATGACATGAGACAGACACTTAGGTTATTTATATAGGACTTCACTTGCAAAAATATAAGAAGTAAGCAAAACATTTACAGTCAAGATTGAGTCACAAAAACTGCACTGAGACAAGTACTATAACTTATCAGTCACAAGGAAATGCTGTATCAGATTCTAAGGAGTTTCACAGTTGCTACAAAAGCACTAGTGGAGGCCAGTCAAAAGTCCTAAGAAGCAGCCAACCCATATATATAGATGCCACTGCTGGAGAGGGTGGTGTGGGGTTGGGGGAAGTGTCCCATAGCTTGGCTTCTGAGTCTAGCAGCTGCCAAGCAACATTCGTTAATAGCTGGCTCCAGTGCTAGAACACATCCACGAGGAGAACAAAGGGCAGCAAACTGAAGACACTTGGAAATTTCGGTCTAAGAGAAGACTGAAATTGTGCACAGATGCCAATTTCCTTTTTAATACCATTGCTAGAAAACAGATGATGTTGACAGAAGCCTGATCTCTAGATTTATGAATGAAAACTAAAGTGATGTTTGCAATTAAGATGAGAGCTTTGCTGGAATTTTGTTCTAATAGCACAGTGTTGGCATTGGCAGTGGAAAGGAGGAAAGGTCAGTTGCAACTCAAGGCAATAAATAATGTTATTTTCATTCCCACTGCAGATTGCTTTGTTAAACAAATGACATTTCAGGAGGGTCTGGGACGCTATTAAATGCCCACGCAGTTAAAGCTTTCCAAATTCCACAGCATATTATGGGGTGTGTTTGAAGGGGTGATGTCTAGGGGAAAGAAGAGGACTCAAATAGGACCATAAACTAGTCATTGCTGCTGGTTGTAAAAAAAATTGAGATATGGATAATAATAGAGAACTTGTGTAGAACAATTTTAACAAAAATAATGAACATCTATATTATATATGCTAAAATGCTGTATACAGTAGTTACAGTAGCTAGAAAGAAAAGGATCTGAAATTCAGAAGTGAAAAGGTTGGTTATTCAAGCAGTTTGATAATGATCTGCTTAGGAAGAAAAAGTAGACAATTTGTCATGCATTTAATGTTTACAACTAAACTAAATAGCATTTACTGCACCTTTAAGAAAACTCAATCTACCATAAGTAATGTGGGCTTGGAGAAGACTGGATGCCAGACTATACAAATGAAATATTACTTTAGGCATGAGAGACTTTATTTTGGCACTTTAACAAATATTTTATTTTACAGCAGTGGCACAGCATTTGCCTGAAATTTTCTTTTCTTGGCACAGTTATTCCAAGCAGTTATTTTATGAATTGAATTTCACTAAATATTGCACAATGATATATACCTGTTAAATATTTACCCCGTTTTTAACTGGTGAAGACATATGGCTTCAGAAAATCTGCCAGGAAGTGTAAGTAGTTAAAAAGCAACTATTATAGTGCAGAATAATTTTAATTTTTCCTAGATGACCACTGAACTTGGGGCAGCAGCAAATATAAGTTATGTGATTCTTTTCTCTAGAGATGTATATACAAAGATATATACTCGTAAGAAGTACTTCAGTTCGATGTTCTGCCCTCCTAGTTTTGAAATTAAGAAATCAGAAAAGAAGAAATTAACAGACCCTGAGGAGGGAGCCTAATGTAGGCAAGCATGCTGTTGTCATCTCCATATGTCTATCTGTTGCAAAGCTACTTGGATCCTAACCAAAAGAGCCTTTTCTCTTCTACTTGGAATACATCTGTCTTCTCATATAAAAATATTCCACTTCTCAATTCTCCTTCTGGAGTCTGAGTTGGATCAAGCTGAGGTCCTCCAAAGATGGAATAGAAGAACGAATAAAGAAATTATATCCATAATAAATGAAACTCTGTGGAGTCCTTTGAGTTCTACAACCTGAAATTAAATTTGCAGAAAGTGTATGTCTGTGCCAATGCTGTCATTGTATATAATGCAAAGACTGAAATCCTCATAATTAACAGGCAAGTTCCAAGCATATACACAAAGAAACACTGAGTGTGCCACTTCTGAATCTCTGTTCAAAGCATGAGCCTCATCAATAGCCTTTCTTGGTCTTGGTTTCTGAAGAACATCCTCCAAGATTTATTAGACATAATTTGTGATATTAAACACAACCAAGTAGGAATAAGATAAAAAAAGTACAAAAAAGTATATGACTATGAAATTTCAGTATTAGGCCACATGATTTATTCAGTAGTGTTTATGTTCCCAAATTACAATTTATGTCTATCCATGTAAGACTACAAAAGTTACCATTAGAATTGTCTGTGCTTATAAAATACCAACATTTTCTTTTACTGTTATATATTCATTAACACCAGTCTGCGACGAGTTACATAGAATCATAGGCACTTCAAAGGCTTTAAAAGACGTTTACAACTTAAAAGTATTTTTAAGAACAAAAATTGATATTTAAACCCCTACTTGTAACTTCAAATTGCAAGAAATTAACAAATACAGTGGCCATAGAAATCTGCAGCAACTTCTCAGAATACTGTTAGAGTCTTTGGGTTTGCTTAGGCTTGTCAGTAGCTTACTTCAAATCTTCCTTAAAGATTTGTTTAGTAAGGATATGACTATAAAGTTTGTAGTAATAATCCAATTTTACACATTAATTGGCTGTTACAAATTTCACTGAAGCTACAGTTACATTGAGAAACAATGCAAAGTGTAAAATTGATATTCGGACACAAATTTATACGAAGTGGAGATTAAAGTTTACATAGCTGAAAAATTACATTTACACTAAAAGTTACTGTTATCTGAATTATCCGAAGACAAATTGCACCATGACAACTACAAAAAGGCATTTTTTGGAAACAGATAAATTAATGAAATAAAAACTAACGTGTAAGATCAATCTGAGACATGCTGACAAAAATTAAACAACTTTCATTGAGCCATAGGATAAAACAATCATTTTCATTATTTTATATTTATGCATAAAGTTTTAAAAATGATTCAGTGAACATCAATGGTTTTACAAAATAATGCTTTACCACTGTTATTCACAGAACATGGCAAAAGTTAAGTTTTAATTTTACATTTTTTTAAAGGAATACATGAAAAGTTTTAAATACAATGGGATTTTATCATAAAGGTGCCATAACGGCTCTTTAAAGAAAAAAGATCTTCATTATTCTATGCAAAAGCTTTATTTAAAAGAGTTCAGTGATCTCATAAATAGAGACACTAAGTAGGAATTTTATGCATAAAACTCCTTAGTAGGTGCCTTTTGATAGGCAGCACTGGATGGTTTACGTTCACCAAGGTCGTAGCTGCCTTCATCCTTCTTCCTCATGCGATATACCAACAGCAAGATAAGGAAAATTGCAAAGAGAAAGCCAATAACTCCACCTGCAATAACAGCTGCAATAAAATGAACAAACATTCACAATATGCCAAAATAAGACCCATAGCTCCACATTTGTTTTCCGGTACACAAAATATTTACTAGTTATTTGCTATCCTTTGAAAATTTAAAAAACTGTCTCCAATTAAGTGATTATCTTGATTGGCTTTTTTATGAAATCATTGTAAATAGATTTTTAAACAGAAAAACATTTCAATAAAGAGTTTTGTTTAAAAGTCAAAGACACAATATGGCCCATAGTTCTAAAGAAATTAAAAAGTACAGCTCAAAGTAGGAATAGTTTTAGTTAACAAAAAGTTAATAATGCTCCCAGAGCATAATCAACAACACGATCAGATATAACCATAAAATCTTAACTGCTTCTGAACTTACTTTTAACAAAGGGAAGTAACTTTTCTAGGATTAAAATTACATATAATTTTCTCTTGATTACTATTCTGTTTTACCAAGGAAGAAATTGATTCATGCTACATCTCCTTCAGTCTGTTATCCATGACCTAAGCCTAAAATACATTTCCTGATGAAAAACCTTATATCCCTTTCATGTAGCCCAAAGAGGACGACATTTCATTTGTCATGTATTTGCCAACACGCACAAGCTAACAATTCAAACAACACTTATCAAATCTGAGTATTTCCACTGGACATGCTATGTCAATGCTAGTTTTCTTTTATCCAAACCCCTTGAGCTTCAGGGAAATTCAGATCCAGAATTTTATGGCTTGAGCTCACTTCTACGGCTCAAACACCATCCCCTTTTTGGGATATGCCACAAAAAATAAATGCACTTCCAGAACAGTTTGGATGCCAAATTTTAGTGGATAGGAGGATTTCAGAGTTATAAATTCCTGGAATCAGTGCTGATTATAAGAAAAACAGCATAGCTATACTAGTGTGACACTATCTGGTTCTGCTCTGCTATAAGCTATACAAAATGAGAGGACAGCTTGTGTCTCCCTGGTCCACACATGGAGATGACCCTCCATACACAGACATCCCTGCTTCTCCGTGGAAAGAGAGGTTGCAGCTTCCTCCATGACATCATCTCCCCTGTCCCCCAAACAGCACTCAAGAGGGATAGAGACTGCCAGGAGAAGGGACTGAAGGTCAGGCAGGTTGGGTATAGATCTTTGCCCTATAAGTTATCATGGAAACCCAAGTTCAAATTGCAATTCTCCCTTCCTGGGTTGTGAAAACTAAGAATCCCCAGGAGGAAGCACTGAATTTTTGGGAGATGGAATATCTTGCAAATAATCGGCAAAAGGGCAGGCTCTAGATTAAATAACTCTGGATGAAGCCCATCTAATTCTCCACAAAGGAACAGTGGCTGCTCTGCAGAAATGTATAATCCTCAGGGACCCCATAGCAATATGGAGGGTAACACCCCAGAGGCAATATGAATTTTGATGTTTATATTATTCTGAAGGTAACATCTTTGTATTTTCTACATTTTTTCCTTTTACCTTGTAAAATAGTCCTGAACTAGCTGCTAATTACCTGCAAGTACTTCTGTTCTCTGAAAGAGGTTTTCTGAGTGCTTCTCAGTAAATACATCAGCGTCATCACCTGGGTCATTCTTATTTTTGTTAGCATTAGAGTTAGTCTTCTGAATTCTCTCTTTGTCATCACTTTCTTCAGGTGACTACAATACATTTAAAAAAGCAAATGATCACATTACACAAATGTACATTTCTGCACTTTGAATGATACTTCTTTAACCTGGGTAGTCAGAAAATCATATCTAAACATGTACATTCCAACACAAAAACAAAGTAGGGAAGCAGTAGTAAATGTATATAAAACTGATACAGTCATCATGATGTTGAAACATGAAACCGGAACCTATGAGATCTGTGCAATTATATTTTCCACATCTGTAAAAGTGCATTGAGTTAAGTCACAAGATGAAAAGTCCTAAATGTCCATAGAATTACTAAACATAAAAAACTAAGGCCAATGAAAATGTTACATCTGTTCAGTGGCCACGCCACTGCGAGATCAACATTCAGCATCTATATTGCTTTGATTCTCACACATCATTCCCCTGGATAGGTTATCCTGATGAAACCAATCAAAAAAAAATGCAGTTTCACTGATAAGCCAGTTAGGAGGGACAGCTAACCGCAGGGAAAGTCAAGTAAAAATATAGCAGGATTTACAGAGAGTACAGAATTTGGCAGAAATCAATACAGTGTGATTTAATAAAGATAGATGAATGTGTTTTACATGGGGAGAGAATATTATGCACATGTATGAAACAAGAGAATGAAGATTTGCACACAAAAAATGATTATATGCTGATAAACAAATCATGGGTGTGTAAATATCAGTCCCCCACAAAATAATAGTGATAATGTTGTAACAAAATGTATCAAAGATATTACATGCAAGACCAAAGAATCATTAGTCCTCTTTGTAGAACACCTGTGAAGTTACTTCTGACATTCTACAGGCAGTTTTAGGTTCCACCTTAGAGTAAAATTTAAAAGAATACAAAAAAGGCAACAAGTGATGAAAGGTGTAGAAAACATGATTTATGAAGAGAGAACAGAGTCTGTACAGTCTAGAGAAAAGACCGCGTCTTTATGATAATTCCTTATTTATTACTTAGCCTAGCAAGAAGAAGTAGTAGTCAAAGCACATTTTTTAAAAAGCAGCTAAGGTCTAAAATGAAGCAAAAGGACAGAATATTTAGTAATTGCTATCATAGTGAGGTCAATGAGACCTCATTAAGAAGATTGTGGAGTCACCATTACTGGAGACTGACACAGCAAACAAGATTATTATATATTTATTACTTGTATTCTCATAGCACCTAAGAACCCTAGTCATGGACCACTGAGCTAAAGTGATTCTGCAGAAAGCTATGAGTAATATTCTGCAAGGATATAGGGACACAGACTAGATCATTAAAGAAGATCTTGTTTTCATAACATTCAGATAATACTAAGCCTCAACTCCTGATAATTATTGGTTCTGTGCTGTCTGCTGCTTTCAGGGTGAGCCATCCCCTTTTCATCGAGTGATAGGGAGCAAATTAATCTTTCCCTCAGATTTAGAAGTCTGACTGCTAGTCTGTCTTTGGAATGGTCTATAACCGGAAAGATCAGCATATAAAGATCAGTCTTTTCTATTCACATTAATACACCAATAAAGGAAGATCAAGCTTCTGGTCCTCTTCTCTGAGCCCGTTCACACAGAGCCATCTCTCCCTTCCCTGCTTTTCTCTATATCACGCAGTCTCCATCTCAATATTTTAATATTAACTGCAATTATCTCTTTCCAAGAGTATTTTCCACATTGCTTTCAATATTTTTTAAATTTTATTATCCATACACAAAACACCCAAGCACAGCAATAAGCTATTAAAACATTAGCAAAAATCTTCTCAATGTACAGAAACCAAGTGAACTGGTTATTTTACTGTTTTACTAAAAGCTGTATATGTGATCAGCTCTTCTTTTCTGAAAGAAACATTCATACTCAAAGCTTCTGCCCCATAGTTTAATAAGCACTGGATTCAGCATGCCCAAGCATACCTATTAAAAATGGCTTTAATTACCTTATTTGTACATGTCCTTCTTTATATTTTATTTTAAGTTTTTCTCCCTCTATACAAGGAATAATAAATATAGTCCTTGTGTAAATTGACAGGCTGACAGCCCTCACAACCAAAGGGAAAGCTGCTCAAAAGTGACTAAACATACCTTGAAAAGGTTCTGAATTACAGAGAACATGCGCTCTGCAAATCAGACCCTTTTCAAGGTATGTCAAGTTAGGCACCCAAGATTCACTAGCCAGTTTGGAAAATATTGACCAAAGCTAACTGTCCAGCCACAGACCTATAGCATGGGCAGCAACAGCACAAACTTCCCCAGAGTACTCGGCCAACAAGTCTCTGACCTAAAAGATCATCTCTAAGCACAAAGGAGCAGTTCTTGTCATAAGCATTCAATCCTGCCATCTCTGGTACTTGTGTCAGCATGTGTCTCACTTATAATAGTATCAGAGGGCTAGCCGTGTTAGTCTGGATCTGTAAAAGCAGCAAAGAGTCCTGTGGCACCTTATAGACTAACAAACGTGTTGGAGCATGAGCTTTCATGGGTGAATACCCACTTCATCAGATGACATGCATCTAACGAAGTGGATATTCACCCATGAAAGCTCATGCTCCAACATGAATATAATATAATATGATAATATCACATAATAGTGGTTCTGTGATGTGAATACCTGCCAACTATTCTTTTAAACATTGTCATCTACACTGTTTTCTATCTGTGCGCCAATGGAATCGGAGAACAACATAGTAAGCATTGCAAAATACCATGTTAGAATTTTAAGGATGGTATTTTCCTCAAGAGAAACCTGGAGAAAAGCACAGAGCATACCACAAAAACAAACAAAATTATCCTTTTTATCGGAGAGTGGGGGGAGTCAGCTTAATACATGGCTTATTTAGCAACCCTTTTGGAGACATAATGAATGGCTAAGACTATATTGCATGTTCACATATACCTATGTGTTCATGAGATGATGTGCTGTCCTGGGTTCGATACTCTCTTCTTGGAAGTGAAATCTACAGTTGGTACACTGGTTCTATACTGGGAATTAGCAGCTCTATGGCCAGCTCTACGTTTGATTTAACCGAGTGTAGAAATATTATATAAGGTTTTTATGATTATTATAGGCATAACCATTACTGTGCTGCAGTAAAAAGTAACTGCCCACAAACCTTAGTTTGTGCAGGAATCTTGGTCTGTGTTTTCAGTGTAGTTGTCTCAGCTTTAGGCGCATCACTAGTTGACGGTATCTTTGGAAGTGTTCTAGACGTTGCTATCACTGTATTACCTTCATCATCTTCATCTCCTAAAACAAAACAATGATGTTCAGGAAATCTCTGCATGAAAATCACTCATATGCATTACATTTTAACTGTAATAGAGTTCCAACCAAAAAATAAATGATGTTCTGCCCATGATCATTCATAACTACCTTTGAGATAAACTGCTACAATCCACTGTAGTCACCAAAATGTTTCTGCCATTCTCTGTGTCAGTTACCAGGCTTTTAGAGTTTAAAACCCTCTGAACAATTTTTTTAAAAAAGAAGAGAGCTTTCAGAATATAGCTATAGAATACAGGATGTAAAAGTTTGAATGAGAAGATAGGTCATCTCAGAATGACTTCTTGGCAGCTAGATGAACTGACTGATAACCTGAAAGTCATCGGGAAGTTTGGATCCCATGACAAAGGACTATTTGGATTCAGCATTGTAAGGAATGGTTTCACACTACAATTAAGCACAAGGGTACTAGAGTCAAGGAAAGCAAAAGTGAAGGATTAAAAAATAATCTAACTTGCAATGTAGTATATTAAAATCCACCACTGTGAAAGAATGTTAAGGGAATTCTAAAACAACACCCTAATTTAAGCATAGACAATTCCTCTGAAAAAGACTGCATGAAATAAGTTGTCAATATGGGGCTTCATGAAGGCCTGGTCAAATATTTGAAAACAATATCCTGTAAAGAAAAAGAAGAGGGGAAAAGCATCCAATAAGAAAAGGTATACACACTTACCTAAAAATTTCCCTGCTTGAAATAATAAGGTCTATAGATACATTACAATGAGTACTTCAGTCTGTTTGCAGCTTGAGGGCAGAATTAGGCCTGTAATGCACTAGTAGCAGGCGACTGTCCTACCCCGGAAGGTCCCTCCAATTAAGAAAACTTCTGTAGCTAAATAATTCCAATTCTACTTACTTAAATTACAGAATGTGATAAATACACTTTGAGAAAAATATTCCAAGTATAGTAAATTCCACCTAATGATAACAAACACAAATTCTCGGACATCAATTTCCATCTCTATTCTGGATGATCCATTTGTCTCCAGCATGGGTTGGATATGTGGACCTTATTACTAAAAAGAAAGGAATTTTTCAGGTAAGCATTGACGTATTTTCATAATCTTCTTTGTGCTAAGGTCCGCAGATCTGTTATGATGGTATTTTCGTAGTAGTGTGCCTCCAGGGTGGGAAGCAGGATCATCCTTTAAATATGGACACCCAAAACAAGGTAGATTATATAAAAATATCTTCTCTCTCTCTCTCCCCCCCTGGTACTAATGCCCGGAGAAGACTTCTGTCAAGAGAAAGACATTGACTAAGATGGGATGGTCAATATGCATAATTTGGTTACCAAGTTGCTGTCTAGCAGATCTCAATACAGGAAACATGACTCTTTTGCCTTGAGACTGTCAGTGCTCCTAAGGACTGAACTTTCATGCTTAACTGGAGGAATATTTCCTGATTTTACTTATGGAATGAATGCTAGGATACCTGTGAGGACTACTTGTCTGAATTAACAGTACAATACTGGGTCTCATTAGAGAAAGCTCCCAAATTCAACTACCTCTCCTCCTATCTGATTGGAAATAGCAGACATCAGAAGGCCTACTCTAATGGATAGGAAGTATGACAACACTGTCTGCCTGGGTTTCATCTGAGTAGTGCACTAATGGAACAGAATGAAGTTATTCTCTATGGCCTGATAGGAATGGAATAAGGTTGATGCCCTAAGGAACCTGACAGTGGTCTGGGTGTGCTCCACACTCTAGGAGGGATGTATCAATCACCAGAGTCTTCGTGGGGAGAATTAAGGGAATAGTACTCCTTTCCTGTTCAGTGAGGAAAGGGCTTTGGGAGGAACTTGCATAGATATTTCATACGAGATGATGTCTGCTTGGTAGTTCACCAACTTCAGCCAGTTTTACACACAACGTAGATGTAGTCTGGCATGCTGCATGATGAACATACAGGAAGCCACACATCCAAAGAGACTTGAGTGAATTCTCACCAACATACGTGGTTGATTCGGCAGCTGGCAGATGAGCAGGGTCATGTGTTTAAATCTGTCTGGTGACAGGTAAGCTCTGGCTGTTGTGGAGTCTGTCACTGCCCCCATAAACTCTAATCTATGTGTAGGGTTGTGACCATGGTGCCTGGATGGGCCACGCTGAAAACTCAGGGCAGACTGCAAGAAATAGGGAAGACAATTCCCAAGACTGGTGATTTATTCCATAATTAGGTTTACCAAGCCAGTAACAAAACAGCTTCTGTAATACCACACTGGTTAACCAGAAGCCAATTACAGTCCTCTTTAGGCAGTCCAGCCTTTGGACCCTATCTAAACATCCAAATATAATACAGTGAGGGGTTAGTAAAAATCTTATTTGCCATACTTAAATTTCTACCAATCCCAAAGGACCAGATACATTGCGCACCAGGTCAATGAATATTTCAGATCTTACCCAAATACATACTTTCAGCCAATCCTCATTAACTAAACTGAAGATTTATTAATAAAAAAAAAAGAGTTCTATATGGTTAAGAGATCAATATACATACAAATGTGTGTAAAGTCCTTGGTCAATTTCATAGCAGAGATGGTGAGGTTGTTGATTTGTAAAAGTCTTTCCGGAATCAATTCTAAAGTTCTTCCATGAGAATTCCAGGGTGATCCAGGGTACACCTGGAGGCCTCAGTTTTAAGGTTTAGACCTTCCCCATTAAAGTTTAAGATGACCTGAGATTAAAAGGATCAGGCCCAGTTTCCTTTACAGTTGAAGCAAGCTGGATGCTCACAGGTAACCACCATGTGGGCTTTGATGAAAGTGAACCAACAGTTTGATCTCTATTCAGTGGGTTCTTTCTCAAACAATATAGTTAACAATAGCCATTCAAACTATTAAGACATTTCACAAGTAGTTTACTATGTGGAATTACAAACTTCCAGGAGAGATTAGGACAATATTCTGACACCACAAGTTCCATATAAATGATAATATCCCCCTTTGATCTCCGAGTCAATAGTCAGAGGTAGTGTCCAAATTGGGGGTGGGGAGGGAGGAGTGAAGGTTCTGTAGACTGGTAGTAGCACAACTCTCAACCAGCCTGACGAAAGGGGTGCTTGGAAGTGATCACTGATGTAGATGCCTGAGGTCTTCTCCTTTGAAAGCACTGCCATCTCTTTGGAGGCTCGGTGGACCTCTGGTGGTAGAAAGTACTGGGGTATGGTCTCTGCCTAGAACATGAAGGTCTTCCCTGGTTCCTTCTAGGAGTTGCTGTAAATTCTCCTTGTGAATGCAGAATAGCCTGAGAGTCCTTCAATAAGCGAAGAGAGTCATCTATCTTTCAGTTAAAAAGAGTTCAGAGCCCTCAAAGGGGAGGTCTTCAGTCGGATACCTGATGCCAAGACGTTCTCCTCAGGGCAACGAAGGTTGCCATGGACCACAGTGCATCTAAAGAGGCTTGCAGACACATTTTAGCTATCTACTGCCCCTCAGAAATCAGGAACTTCAACTCCTCAGGCTCTTGAGGCAGCCTGTCAGCAAACTCAGCTTTTCTGCCAGCTGAGATACTCATACCTTGCAAAGAGAGCTTAGGGTCCTTCAAAGTATATAGAGACTTGTCCACAAAGAGTTTCAAGCCATCAAAGGGAAGGTCCTCAACTGTATTTTTAGATCTCCCTGGGGAACTCAGGGCACTGGAGCTCCTTGCCCGCCGCATGACAACTGGCACGGAGATGGAACAAGTGGCAGTGTCAGCAGCATACATGGAAGCCTGTAAGGACATTCTAGTTAGCAGCCGACATTCTGCTATAAAATGTACTGAAAATACTCGTGATGCTCAGTTAGAAGGTGTTCAATAAATGAATGAAACTTAGAGTAGTTGGTGTGATTATACTATGCCATTAGAGCCTATTAATTAGCAATCGTAAACTGCAGGGTCACTAAGGAGTAGCTCTTATGACCAAAAAGGTCAAGGCATTTTTGGTCCTTGTCATACAGCATTGACTTACTGTGATGCTGCCTTCCAAGTTCATTGACAATTTCAATGACCAATAAGTTAGGAGAAGAGTGGGAAAATAATTCAGAATCCTTGGTTGGGACACAGTATTTTTTATCTGCCCTCTGACAAGTGGGTGATATTGTTGCTGGAATTTGCCAGATAGTTTTGACAGGATCCAAAAATGCCTCATTAAATAGGCAGGGTAACTTGAGCAGACAATGCTGCCTGTAAAATATCCAGCAGTTTGTGGTATGACTTCTTGACCTCTTCTAGGGGTATCTGTACAGAATCTGCCACTTATTTCATGAAGTCTTGAACTGCTTAAAGTCATTAGCCAGGGAGAGTGGGAGATTCACAACAGCCTCTTCAGGAGCAGATGAGGCGATATCAGTCTGCAGCCTAACCTCATCTGTTCTAGCCTCCTGCTCCTCGAATGTTTCCTTCTACTGTTCAGGTAACTGAGGAGAAAGAGATAGGAAGGGGACTGTCAGTCTCTACAGTTCCAGCAAGCGAGGCTAGACTCTCTAGAGAATCGTTGACAGATAGCCTGTCAAGGGTCCCAATATGGCCATTGAGGGGAACCACATGGTATAAGAGGTGGCATCCACGGTTGCTCATACACCGAGGAAGGCCTTCATAATGTCTCCCCCGAGCATCATCTCTTTCTTTGTAGATGTCAGAAAGAGGTGAAGAGGAGAACCCTGCTCAGATATTTCAGAGACGTCATCATCACATCCATAGGAGGAGCTTCACTAGAAAATGGTGGTGAATCAGGCAGTACCAGAGAAAGGTGAAGTTCTGGTGATTGTGTAGATCTCAGTACCAAAAGGGCTTGGTACCCATCAATAGGGGAGACTCCAGTTCCTTTGACACAGATAGGTCCTCTCAGAGTACCTTCATTCCGGTGGTACCAGATGAACTAATGATATCACGGTGAAAGTCTATTTAGGTAGGTCTCTGGAAGATGAAGCAGATGGTATGTTTTGAGGCAGAAATAGGCTGAGGTGGCCGCTTAGCCCTCTGCAGTATCAAGGGCCCCACTATTTTGGGTACCAGAGCCTGGAGTATGTCTATCAGTACTGGCTTGCTGACAGCAGACTGTCTCTCCCTAATGCTTTGATCATGTCCTGACAGTACCAAAGATGTTTTAGCTACTGGAGTGTGGCTGGAGCCATGGCTTTTAGAGGAGCCCAGAGACTTGGCTATGCCTTCTGTCCCAGAGAAGTCTGAAGACTCAGTGGTACTGGGCTGAGAACCTAAAGGCTCAGAGATGGTCTGCTTATGAGGAGACCAGTCTTTTTGGTGACGGTTCTTTATGAGGAGATCCAGAGTTCCTTTTCTTAGAACCGCTTTCAGAAATCTCTAAAGTTTTTTGTTTAGAAGGTCTAAGGGAATGCTGAGCTGAGGAAGCTGAGGAAAAAAACCTTTGAACTCTGGTGATCCTGGCATATTTCCCCACAATGGGGGTAGGGACAGAGAATTTAAAGGACAAAAAATCCCCCAAAACAATGCTCTATAAAAACTAACACTAACTATAAAACACTAAACTAATCTAAACTCTAATGCTAACATACTAGCCCAGGCAAGCTTGACTGACAAAAGCGGTTATGCTGAATGCTCCACCTCAGGCCAAGGTGGTTGAAAAGGAACAGAGGGCAATTCACCCATGCAGCCCTATATAGCCTGAATGCAGTGCACAAAGATGTGTAGAGTGAATGAATGGGCTGAACAGACACTGACACTGAAATTCTCCGATTAAAGGTGCACGGCATGCATACACACCTGAATGGAGTATCCATAGGGCCACTACTCAAAGAACTTTTCAGCACCTTGGATAGCAACAGCTATCTTTCCCTGATCTTATTGTCCTTTCTTTTTAGTATCCAAAAGGCCTCAAAACAGACCTCTTGGTCTGTACCTGCAACTTTATAAGGAAAAATTATCACTAGTAGATTTTAGATGTTTAACTCTATGATTTGCAGGAGCAACCAAATACTTAGACGTCTACATTTTATTTATGCACTCAATTATTTCTACTTGCAAAAATGGGTCAGAAAAGGAGAGGCAGTTTTTAATACTGTCATGAAGATAGTTATACAGATTGAAGTAAACATTGAACAAAATTAGACCTTCTAAAATATTCTTTTTTTAAAAAAGTTGCCTGTCCTAGCAACCCGTGAACATGAACACCAAAGAAAGAAACTGCAGAAATGTCAAGGTCGACTGGCTACTTCAGTAGCAAGTGTGCATTAAGCAACGTTCTTCTTTTAGCCGAGTCTGGATCAGGTACAAAGGGTAAACATCCACTTACTGTATCTATGCTCAGTGCTATCGAGAAGTATGAAAGCATATAACTAGAGCTGACAGTTCACCCTACAACTCACCAGGACAACAGAAAGATGGCAAAGAAAATCCGTGTAAAAAAAAAGGAAATCTGATTTTATTTGTACCTTGAATTAGCAATGGATATTCTCCAGGAAAGTTTACTGCCTAACATGGAATCAAAGTATTTACTATGTACTTCCCTCCCTGCACCACGAATGGTAATATGAGCTGCTCTCACATACCACCAGGTTTACTCCTGGGCTGGGCCAAAGTTTGTGTGAGGGGATGCTTCTCCCCAGCCACGTAAGCAGTAGAGCTCTTATCCATTCACACACTCTGGAAAGAGTTCAAGAGGACCAGGTTTTCCGTTAGCTTGCTTGCCAACCATGATCAGGCATGGCCATATGCTACTGCAGTGCTTCAGGAAGAGAGGGAAAGCAGGCATTAAGCGGCTCAACCCCAAAAGCAAGGCAAAAATTTTAGTTCAGTTCCAACTAAATTAACAGATAAAATGTACCACAATGTAACATTTAGGTCTTGTTCCAGTGTGAATCCAATACTTTATTTTCTAAAGATCCTAGAAGCTTTGGATCAGGAAGGCCTGTCTATCTCAGCTATAGCTTTGGAAACAGAGCAAGACTAGCAGGCTGTTCAGCAGGAGAGGCACAATTCTTGGCCAGTGCTCAACAAGTATGAGTTCTGACCCTAAAATAGCCATGAGGCTGAAGACCCTCTGTCAGATCTGTGGATCTTACTGTGCTGAAGAATATAAATGACATGGGTCCCCAAAACTGGTCTCCATAGTACCCCACCTGACACATTTCCCACTTGGATCACCACTCTGTTGCTGGCCTTTCAACCAGTCTCCAATTCATGTAATGAAATTTATATACTTGACACTTAAATTAACTTGTAAAGAAATTGGGTGAGTGTCACTACGTAGAACATCTTAACTGAAATCCAAATATAAATATATTCATTGCATTTCTTCTATCTACTAAAGTGATGTAATTACATCAGAAAAAGCTATCAGATTTGTTTGGTAATATCTAGACTTCTATTAAAAAATGTAAGTAGATTTATAAACAATATTTATCTGAATGTGTATGTGTACAAGAAAAATAAGACTGGATTAAACTAGTATCCTGCTACAAACATTTAATAGGAAAGATTAGGATATCCAATTAGAAATCATATCTGCCCATGGGGGAGAGACTTTCTACACTCTAGAAAGCTCAGCACACTATAGACGAGATGCAGGGAAATTCAGTAAAATGATATAGCTATTGGACAAATTGAGTAGTAAAAGCATAAGAACATGCCATTAATAGACAGGGCATAAATCTGGAGAGATGCTCAGCACAATGCATGTATAGAGCCAAGTGCCCTGGACTCCTGACTAAAGCAATAATTTCAAGGTGATGAACAGCTTTCAGGTGTAGATAGACATTCTTATACTTACTGAAGAAGAAAAAAATGTTACAATGTAATGAAAAAATGTAGAGAGGTATGTCTTACCTGAGCCGGACCCAGAAGAATAATCGTCATCATCAATTGGATAGACACCTGATGCTTCTTCAACAGAGCTATTGTCGAGATACAGGTCTTTATCAGAGGTCAATTCTGCTCTCTGGAAAACAGGTAAGACCAAACCACTAAAAAGGTAGCTATTTATATAATGCAATGTTTTCCTCACTTTTATTCTTATTTCCAAAGCTGATGTTGTACACCAATTGTATATAGTCCCAGAATCATAGAAGTGTCGGACTGGAAGGGACTCCTGTACTCAAGGCAGGACTATTAATAACCAGACCATTCCTGATAGGTGTCTGTCTAACCTGTTATTAAAAACTTCCAATGATGGACATTCCACAACCTCCTTAGGTTAGAAAGGTTTCCAGTTAGAACAACAGGTTAAAATCAGCAAGATTAATTGCACCTAGAAATAATGAGTAAGACAGTGTTGTTCATGGACCATTATGATCTTTGTGGTTAGACAAGAACTGTGCCTACAGAATTATTCTCAGACAAGAGGCTCCGATTCCTGAAGTACCATGTCTTAAATACTGATTGCCAATTACAAACTGAAATTACACATCACTGTGAATCAGTGGAAAGTATTATGCACAAAGGCGTAATGCAAACCTAAGTCATGTAGCTTAATTCCAGAGTCTGTTGCTCCAGTCTGCGCCTTAACATTTTCCTTTGGAGTTTATTTTAGGCTAAAAGACAATTATCTAGCCACTTTGATCCCTCTTGAACTACTGGATAACAGAAAGCAAAAAAGCAGACACATTGCCGTGCTTTTCTCTTCTGCTGGAAGCCCCAAATCTTTTAATAGTCTCATACAAATTTTTCTAGGACTGTTTTTGGAAAACTGTGAAGGATACATTTTGGATTTTGGATTTAATTTATTTTTATTTTATTTTTTATTTTAATTTATTTTAAGGTGACTTTTGGCAACTGATTCCCCTTCCAATCTATCAAGCACCCTTTTGGCACAGTTACCTACTTTGTTACAAATTGATCTTCAGTTTGAGCTAAAATATCAAAATCGCCCTCCTAGAGGAAAGTGCAAAGGCCACCCTGACATGGCACAAGGATCCTTTTAGAGTAGGAGGAATCAAAACCTTGGCCTCTGCCCCTACTCTTTCTTGGATGAAAATGGACCTAAGATTTGAGAATGTGAGCTAATCTAGCTCTTCTCAGGATTCTTTTTACTGAGGTGGGTTTATTTAGGTTAACTGTCTATATCAGGGAACATATCCTCTGATGAATGTTCAGGGGCACTAGACCTATCTGACCTTCTTCTGGAGGATCTAGGCTAGAAGAGTGCTATCTTTCCTCTCCTCCTTCCTGGAAGAAAAGTGTCGTACTGGGCTCAAACAAGAACCATGGATTGCAACTTTTATCTGTGGAATTTGCAAATTAATAAGTGCTTAAAAATGGCCTGTAGAAGACCTATTCTCAGCAGCCCCTTTCATTAAATGGCATTTGCTTAAAGCTGCATCAGCCAAGTGTATAAGGTGGAGGAAACAGATGTCCTACAACCACAAGAGTTCCTTTGTTGCAAGATGTTTCTGGGAAAGTCACCAGACTGCCATAATCCTAGATGACAAGGTGTGCGGTGAGTAAGAATCAGTTGAAGCTGCATCTCATATAAAGGAATGAGTCTCTGTCACAAGACAAACATTCTGCTTCTGATATGATTGCCGAAGAGGAATAGATCTGTTTTCCTATGCCTTTCTTTTTGATTTTTCAGCCATACCATAGCATGAAATACAAAAACCACTCAGCACGATGTAATGAATGACAACATTTGATTGTGTGAGTAGCAGAATGGAGAATGAGAAATAATGGAAGGTTCAGCTCATCAAAGCTCCAAAGCATCTTGAAAAACATCAGCATGTCCTGCCTGTCCTGGCTCCTGCTAGAGACAGCTTGAGTGATAATCCAGCTGTCCATAAACAGAAGCCACCATGCATAAAAGACCATTCTTCGATCTTACAGAAAAGTGGCAGCGTATTTCAAGAAAAACTGCTGCCAATGACTATGACTAAAACTAAGCAACAACTAATCCTGCTGCAGAAAATATACACAGTATTATATAAAAAAAAAAAAATCAGAAAGTGTAAAAATCCAACAGTATCAAATTGAGAATACTTAAAGATACACCTGTAACTTTATTACATGGCAAATGTTGCCATAGAAATCAGTTTCTTCTCAAAACAAACAGGTGAGAAACACAAACACAACACTAGAGAGGATGGGAATTGGTTTGTATAAAATAAGAAACAACTCAAACTTGTGCCCAGAACTTTTAATGTTAGAAAAAGCTTAGGTAACTTATTTTTCATTTTTTATTCCCCACTTCATTTCCTGGTTCTGGCTGAAATCAGAAGCAAAAATAGTTCAATTCTGCAAGAAAAGCTGTTCTGCTGATGTTTCTAGCCTCACTGGAAGCAGGAAATACTGAAAGTCAATCACGAAAGCTTATTCTGATGAGATTTCCTGCTCAATTCTGCAGACCCCATCCAATGTCATACAAAACATCCAAACATTTGAGTGCTTTGCCAACCAAATCTTCTAATTACCATATGGCTCCCCCCACCTCCTGGAATGATATTTTGGCTGCCAATATTTTGAGGACTAGTACAGCTAGAAGCTAAAGCTTTATACCATCTGAACGCAGAGAAGGTGGAAAAAAGCAAGATAGTATTCAGCAGCAATTTTAACTTCATTACATTTTATTCTGCTAGCGACAGAAATGCCAGTCTAAAGCACCTTATAAATACTCAGCATTGTGACAGGGTATACAAATCCCACACCAGGACAGAAGGGGTTAAAGACAGAAGTGGGCCCAGGTAGTCCCACCCCTTCATCCCTGCCGAGCATGCACCAACTGGGTTGAAAAAGGAGTAGCCATGCTCAGAAGTGGGGCGGCTGGGGAGGAGGACAGACCTGCCCTGAAGGCTCTTGACATGAGCACCAGAGAAGCCTCCCTGAGGGAGTAAGGCAATTTGCTGAGCACGGCTCTGGCTGACAGTTCGGTTAACTTTTCTTTTTCACCTTCACCTTATCTGGGACTGAAAGCGAGGAGAGAAAAGCAGTGATGGGTAGTGACCCTGGGAGCGTAACTCAGAGGGCACCTTCAGCAGCCAGAGAGGTGAACTGGGTGGGCCTGGGCTCCCCTACCCCACCCCCATGACAGGAGGGGCTCAAACTACCTATCCACCTCACCGCACTTCTGAATAGAGGACCAGGACTATAAGATCATCCTACCGGAAGGAGGCACTAAGTACACTAATCACTGGGCCACCTAACTCACCCAGGACTTTGTTATAAGCACCTTGATATTCAAGTATTTGTGGATGAGCACCAATAACTTCACAACAAGCAAGCTCTAGTTCTAGACTAGCTCACTCAAAGAAAAAAATGGGTTTCCCATAATACTACTACACACTATATTAGGTTTCAAGGAGTCCCAACTACTTTACATCAAATTCTGTGATGAATGGGCCTGCAACTTGTTTTGAATGAGGAAAGAGATTCTTGATCCAGCCACTTACCCATTCAAACAATTCTTCTCTAATATAAAACTTTGGAAGGACATTATCCTAGTGTCAACTCTGGGGACCTAGGATCTCAAGTCAAGGAACACAGTGCATTAGATTTTCTAAAAGTGGACTGGCTATTTGTAGGAAGAGGATACAGAGCAGGACAGGGTCACTTACTAGACCACAATATAAATGGTTTCCTCTGATCACATGGTTACCTATATAGCTATAAGCATCATGCTCAGAATTCAAACACATTTTTAAATTTCAATACCTAGCAAAAAAGTGTAGCCATTAACATCAAGGTTAGACTTAGTGAAAATAGGACTTAGCCTTAAAGCTAAAATAATTTTTCCAGGGGCCGATATGCCTTAGATACTTCACGTGACCAAAATGAATGTGAAGTGCAGAAGCAGCAATGATCTCAAAGGTTTGTTTCATGCAGTGAAGGCCTCTTGTGGCAGAACTGTACTATCCAAATCTCACTAGTCCTTTAAAAGTTTGGCCATTGTAGTAACTATTTCCTTGGCTAATATCTGAAACAATTGTTGACCCCTGACCTGATCTTGGAGAGTTTGCAATTTTCAGTAAAATATAATCTATCTAAGCACGCTTACAGAAATAATAATAGAAATTATTGACACTATAACACGTAGAAGAACCAAAATCTCCATATAGGGGGCTGTGACATGACCTGATCAGATATGATCCCAGATGTATGTGGGTGGAATGGGAAGAGGTGTATAAAAAGGTTGTCAAGACCAGGTGCAACACTGGGATGGTGACATAGAACCACCAGATAGGAAGCCTGGCCCAGCACTTTCCTCTTGGGGTAATCTCTTCTTAAATTTTACTTCCATCTTTGTTTCTAGTGGTCTCCATAAAGTGGTAAGTATGCACAGTAAGTATGAACAATCCAGAAAACCACTTTATTGTACTTATCTTATTCTTATACTTATCTACATTTTTATTATTTCACTTATATTTGTCTGTATTAAGTAAAGTTCAAAGCTTGTGTGTATGCGCTGCTCCAACTTCATCTTCTTAATTAACTAAGTAGCTGCATGAATAAATAATTGTTTGTGAAGAAGTGGGAGTTTTCTACAATATTTTTATGAATCCCATGTGCATCTCAGTTTCCCTCTATACTTTGAATTGTTATCGGGGGGCGGGGATGGGGGAAAGAAGGGGAGAAGGACTACGTTTGCTCTCAGGGCAGACTAAGACGTGTGCGCGCGCTTCTGTGTCCATCCATCCATCTGTCCTCATTGTCTGGGTGGAATAAATAGAGTTGTTAAACTATTAGTTGAAACCAACCCAGACCAACACAGAGACTTGAGAAACAATGCAAGCTCAAATGACTCATGAATGAACGTAACAGTCGGAAGCAGTAGCCAGAGGAGTTGTGAACAAAGCATGAGCCAGCCTAGGGAATAAAGGACTGAGCTATGACCAGGAGAGGATAGAGTTGCTTGGGCTCTGGCAGAAGCTTGCAGCTCTCATCTGGGACTGACTAAAGAAGTCACAGGGAGACAGAGCTTGACATGGAATCCACTACAGCAAAGGTTCTCAGAACTGTGGTCTGTGGACCACCAGCGGTCTGAGTCCATTCAGGTGGTCCGCGGATAGTTCCCTCTAAGGTGCATGCCTGGCCAGCCCCACACAAGAGAATGAAGGGCCACGCACCTAATTAGTGGATCTGTGCAAACATGGCTCCACTAATTAGGTGCCTGGACCCTGGAAAAGATGCACATGTGAGGTGGCGGCCTTGGGGGGAATAGGAGGCAGGTGGGAGGGGGCAGTGGGGTGAGAAAAGGGCGTGGGGGCAATTTGGGATGTGCAGAGCTGCAGAGGCCAGAGAAAGAGGCGACTTGCCCCAGCTTCAGGGCTGCAGCTGGAGGGGAGAAATGGCTCTCCTTCTCAGCCTCAGCTCTGTGGCTGCTGTAGTGAGGGGGAGAGGGAGAGACGCCCCTCCTCTCCAGCCCCAGCTTGGGGGTTGTTGTGGTGGGGGAGAGAGGGCACATCCATCGCATTAGAAAGGTAAGACTACTGATATTAAAATATGAGTTGTGTGCTTTTATTTGTAGAACAAAAAATGTTAATTATTATTTAGGTGGGTTTTTTATAGTGCTTTTATCCAAAGCGCTTTAGAATAGTTAGCTAACAGCACAGACAACATTTGGAAAGATCATTACGTGGTCCACCGAGACCCTCAGCAATTTTCAAGTGGTCCATGGAAAAAAGAAGTTTGAGAACCACTGAGCTACAGCTTGGCTGGTGGTTTGCTCTGGCTTGACCAGAATAGGCTTGCTTTAACCTTTCTTTCTCAATGCTAACCTAAGGACTTCCAATGCTGTGTGTTCCAGTTGACTAATAAATCCTACTGTTTTGGAAGCACTGGTTGGGTGTCACTGCAAACATCTGCTTGGATGCATTAGTCCCTGAAGAGTGTACAAGTCTCTGCCAGGAGTCTGTCTCAGTTGGGCTCGCTGAGTAGAGCTCACAGAGTAAAGTGGGATGAACCCAGAGACTCCAGTCTAGGAAGCGATAAGGTTGCAGGTCCTACCCTGAAGGAGAAGTGGGACTCCTTGGAGGCCTGCCACACTGAAAGGGCTCTTCCAAGGAACTGTTTAAAAGCTGAGGCATAGCCCAGATCCTGTGGCTCCATGACACTTATTTGTGACAGGTGCACTTTGCAACCCACATTGATCCCAAGCTACACAATAGACATGTCACTTACATGCAACAACAACATTTCCAGAACTATTAAATGGCAACAATATTTGGCAAGGATGTTCCTTTTATCAGGTCTTTAATCTAGCCCTGAAGCCACAGAAAACACTCATTACATCCCGACTGTGATCTCATCCATCAGTTGTTACCACCACTTACGTTTATATTCCAAGCACACATGCTACAAAATCCTGTGGTCTAAATAATTAAACTCATTACAACCCAATCTGGTTACTGAATAGACTGGAACACATCTAAAACAAGTGAATGTATCATAGATTAACATCATCTATGTGCTAGATCAGTGGTGGGCAACCTGTGGCTTACTAGGGCAATCCACTGGCAGGCCGTGAGACAGTTTATCTAAATCGACCATCCGCAGGGACGACCACCTGCAGCTCCCAGGGGCTGTGGTTTGCCGTTCCCAGCCAATGGGAGCTGCGGATGGTCGATGTAAACAAACTGTCTCACGGCCCACCAGCGGATTACCCTGACAGGCTGCAGGTTGCCCACCACTGTACTAGATACTTCTGTTTCAAATACATGTTGAGTTTGTAAATCTGAAAGTTATTAGTTCATTATAAATCACTACAAATTATTTTATTGGAATGAATACATAAATAGAAACATATAAATAATTATATTTTACTGGAATCAGATTGCGGCAGATAACTATTTGATAAAAAGCCTCTCCCTGTTCCCGATACAAAGAAGAGAAAGTAAAAATGGGGTTTTCTGGTTCATTGTTTCTCTTGTAGAATACCCATTTATCAAAATTAGGGCTGTAAAGTTTGAAAAAAAAGCTCTTCAAAGCAATAGAAAGAGGATGAAAGGAGGATAAAGAGTCATTAGAAATGAAAAACATTTTCTACTTATCCTAATAGACATTCACTTCTACAACATTGTTGTTGCAGACAGTTTTCCCCATGTATTGAAGGTAGGCAACAGCTCTGTTTGATTGCTAGTGTCTTGGAACATTTAAAGCACGTTGGACGTTGAATGCTATGGCAGTGAGCAAGTATGATGCATGGTGGGAAAAACTGTATTATTTACAGATGCACTCAAATTTCTGTTCTCCTTTTTTGGTACGTGATACAGAATTTGAAGCTTATAGCAACATTAATTAATGATTTATTGCTGCTCCTCTTCGCAGACTGAAGTGTTTTATATGTAATCCCATATGACCACAGGCAAAACAGAGTTAAGAAGTGATGTTATGTCACCGTCTCCAAGTCACACACGCTAGAAAGATGCAGGCATTAGAATCATAGAACAGTTAGAAATAGGTCACTGTGTGAGAAAAAGAAAAAATGACGACAGACTTTAGGCCATCTGGGTCTGCCCTCTACAGGCTTGTATATAACAAGTAATTTTGTGAAACCAATTAAAACTTAGGTACTGTGCATCTTCTGGTATTTGGGAGAGACACAGGGAACACGTTCATCTGAAAACGAGGACCATTACAGAAAAACTCAAAGTAAGGCTGAAGAGAAACCCACAGAAAGGCTGGCTAAACTATAGTGCAACTCTTGCCTCTCGGACTGCAGGAGAAAAAGACGTGGGTCTGTGGCTGCCAAACTGAACAGCGCCTAAATCCTAGGTCCCTTAATAGCCTAATAAAACTTTTCAATTAATTTTCTGTGCCAGTGCTACTACATACATTGGACCCTCGCCAGAACACACGTCTTTATAGTGCGAATTTGCACATAACGCGGTTGCGGCCATGGATGCCAAATTTAATTACTTTAATTGCAATTCATTTTAACAAGGTCCCCATGTTAATGCAGTACCGCGCATGGATCCCAAATCCCGCATTCTAGTGAGGGTCCAGTGTATTTCTGTGCAAAGAGTGAAACGCTGTCCTGTGATAGGAACTAGTACTGAATTTATTAGGTTGTCTCTCAGTACTTGTGATTAGACATGAAGTTTTGACTTAACGACAGAGTGAAGAGCTTATTTTAAAAGTGCTTTAAAATGGAGGTCATTTGAAGCTCTTCCTTAGGTAAGCATGAAACAGTAACTATAGTGAAACCCCACTATAACACGATGATTGGGATCCAAAAATTCGATTGCGCTAAATGCGGGGTCGCGGTATAGCGGGGTTTACTATTTCAAGCTGGTCAGTTTCAAGCCGGTCGATTTCTCTTGGGCAGAAAACTACTTTCATTTGCGAACTGCCCATAACAATAACTGAAAGGGTGCAGCTCCAGCAGCGGGGGCTCTCAGCCATGCAGTCAGAGAGGGAAACACTTCAGGAGAGTAGGGGAGACGTGCAAGGGGCAGAGAAAGAGCGAGGAGCAGCTGGGGAGGAGAACGGCTCTTCTCATCAAAAGGCTAAGCGGGGGTAGGCGGGAAGAGGCAACGGGGAAGGCACATTCCATTTTTTTTTTTTTCTCCAGGGGCGCTCCAGACTTTTTTTTTTCTTTTTTGCACTTTGGTGGTGCTCCGGTGGGTTTTTTCGACTTTTTTTGCGCTTCAGCGGAGCTCTAGCGTTTTTTTTCTCTTTTGCGCTTCCACGATGCTCCGGCTGCTTTATTTAGTTTATTTTTTTTGCACTTCGGCGGTGCTCCGGACACTTTTTTTTTTTTTGGCCTGGGGCTGCCAGAGCCACCTTACAATTGCATTATAGCCAAATTCACGTCATTGCGGGGTGCATTATAGCAGGGTTTCCCTGTACTCAGCATTTGTATGTCCATCAGCCCTAGAACTGTAACTCTGGTATTTGCCTGTGGCAATGAACACACGGCCTTGGTGCTGAAAGCAGTATTTTGGACAAACGGCTTGTTTGGCTCTCTCGTCCAGAGTTACTGTATTGTCTAGAAAATATGCCACAAAGATTATTCATGCTCATTGTTTCTAATGTAGAACTTCCTGATGCTGCATAAAAACTATAGCTTCAAGCCTTGAATCTCTCACTGCAGATAAAGAAACAGTATGACTGAAAAAACCATGGAGCCCAAAATAAAGAGAATTACTGAAAGCCAGTTTGCACTCCAGGTGGTAAAAGGAAAAGACAAAGATATAGGAGTCAGATAGGAAATATAAAAGTTGGACCAAATCTCTCAATCCAGTCTGAATGATCACAAAACAGTGTGTAAACCGGTACTTCCGTTTTGTTTTGAAGATCTACATAGAAAAAACAAACAATAGAATCAGTTGCCAGATTGTTTTTAGCAACTAGAAGTATAGTTGCTAAAGGCAGAATTAAGGCCTTGTCTACACTTGCAAGTTGCAGCGCTGGTGAGGGGGTTACAGCGCTGCAACTTAGCAGGTGTCTACACTTAAAAGCTCAGCCAGCGCTGCAACTCCCTGTTTGCAGCGCTGGCTGTACACCTGGGTCTGCTTCCGGTGTAGCGAGACCAGCGCTGGTGATGCAGCGCTGGTCTTTCAGGTGTGGACATCTCACCAGCGCTTTTATTGGCCTCCGGGGTATTAGGACTTATCCCAGCATTCCTTTTCAGCCTCTCTGTGCACCACTTAGCACTCCACTGCCTGGGCTCGTGATCCGTCCTTTAAATGCCCGGATTTAAAAAATCCTCTTCCTGTTTGCTCAGCGAGCCGTGGAGTGCAATCAATCAATCAATCGATCACCAACAATGCCTCCACGCCCCAAACGTTCCCCAGCATGGAGCTGTGCCGAGCTCAGGATCTAATCACTGTGTTTGGGGGAGAAGAGACAGTTCAGTCCCCGCTGCGATCAAGCGCAGATAATTATGATTCTACGGCCAGTATCACAGTCAATGCAAGACAGGGGCTATGACCGAGATGCTGTTTCAGTGTAGGGTTTAAGTGAAGGAGTTGAGGAGTGCCTACCACCAAAGCCGTGATGGAAACCGTCGCTCTGTGCTGCCCCACTACCTGCCGGTTTTACAAGAGCTGGATGCGATACTGGGATGTAGCCCCACTGCCAATCCTAGGATCATATCGACAGTTCACAGCCTGGAGAACCAGGTGAAGGGACCAGAGGGTGATGTCCCTGCGGACTGCGCCCGGAGCTGTTCTACCCAGAAGAAGCAAGCCAGTCGCTGGGTGCTACTATTGAGGAAGGATCAGAGGAGTCTGTTCCAGGTAAGAAGCTTTTTTAAAGATGCAAATGGTTGGGAGCAGGGGCTATGCCTAGATGTGAATAGGCCTTGATTTGATCTATCACGTTGGTAATCTTGCCCTGTAATCTCTTCAATAGTTTCAGCCAGCGGTTGCAATGCGGCTCAACAGTTTAGGGGAAGTAAAACTGTGTATCCTTCACAACGTCGCCCATGTCCAGGACATCAACACGGCTGCGAGGCCGCGTCCAAGCGATGTAGTGTGTCTGCTTCCTCGCAGTGCTGATCGCGGGGATATCAGGCTACATCTTGAAATCAGGGAGATGTCGTCAAACGGCTGGATCCGCACCTGATAGCTGATAAAGGGTGCCCGCCTCCAGGTCGGCTAAATCAGCGAATAGATTGGAGAGCGACTTTCTGATTAAACCCCATGCCCTGACGCTGTTGAAGAGCTTTCTAGTTTCCCTGTACCTATCTTTGCGAAATAACACCCATGCTAACAGGGAAAGAGAGAGGCCAACGCCTGAAACCCCACCTGCCCCTTTAGAGGCCGTGTGGCAAGATGCCTTTCTCTTATTTCCCTGGTACCTGATCTTTGCATAAACTCCCATGGCACAGGGAAAGGAGAGCTAGCCTGGAAACCCCCACCCATTGCCCTTGAGACACGTAGTGTGCAAGATGCCTTCTCTATTTCCGCTGTACCTGTCTTGTCTAAGACCCCATCTAACTAGTGGGAAAGGAGAGGATCCTGAAAACCCCCACCTGCCCCTTTGAGCATGGTGCAAGATGCCTTTCTCTTATTTCCGTTACCTGATCTTTGCACCTAACCCATGGCTAATTCAGGGAATTAGCGAGAGGTAGCCTGAAAAACCCCCACCTGCCTCCTTTGACTGACCGGAGATGT